>NC_056732.1:1361033885-1361091385 GCF_019279795.1 Protopterus annectens | reverse complement strand
TGTGTGTGTGTGTGTGTGTGTGTGTGTGTGTGTGTGTGTGTGTGTGTGTGTGTGTGTGTGTGTGTGTGTGTGCGTGTGTGTGCGTGTGTGTGCGTGTGTGTGTGTTTATGTGATATGTAGCTACCTTAAGTCAGTTTCCATGAGCTAAATGAAAGATGTACCTCATGAAACTAGAATTAGTAGGAAACTTTCTGCAGACAAGCTATGGAAGACTGCTAGTAGATATAGGAATGTCATACCAAACCAAAAACAGAGTACAGTTCCAAAACCTCAAACTAAAAATGCGTGTTGCTGGAAATAAGATTCCAAGCCGTAAAAACACAGGAATTTCTATAGTCCTATTTCACCTTCATTCTTACATATGGATTCGGAGCCAATCCTCGGTTCGACTCGGCCTATTACAAAGTCTCTTAGTTGGCTCGTGGCTAGGTAGGTATCCCATAGTGCACTAGTACAATCCCTAGATCTCGTTTGCTGCATCTACGAGTTCAGAAGTGCTTCTTGCTTGGCCATGGCAAAGTTCAAAACCTTTTTCATTATTATTATTCATATTTACCGATATTTTACTAGTTTTACTTAATATTAGTGTTAGTTATTATATAGATAGTGTTTAGAAGTGTTTTCACTATTTAGTTAGTTTTTTGATAACTTGTTGGCCGTTTGGCCCTTGTTGTTCTCTGTGTGGTATCCTGTGTGCTAGTTCTAATACATTTAAGATTACGTAGGTCTGCATTTGTTTAGGACCTTGTTTTTCGATTTTTCATACTTTTATATTGTGTGCAGTGTTGTTGTACTACCTTTTGACACAGTTTATATATCTGCAGGTCTGCGTTCGTATTAGGGCCTTGTTTTCTCTTTTTATAGATTACAAAGATTGTGTGTAGTATTGTTTATCTCGTACTTTGCCTGCTGTTTAAACTTTCTGGTTTTCTCTGGCTTAGCCTCTTTCTGGCTAGGTCCGTTTAAGTTAGAGGACCTAGTCCTCTGTTATCTTTGAATTTTTTCTCACATGGCTAGGCCCATTTAAGTTAGAGGACCTAGCCCTCTTTAGTCTCTCTTTTCTGTGTGTGTGCTTGTTAGGGCTAGGCCCGTTTAAGTTAGATTACCTAGTCCTCTTGTGTTTGTTGTGTACCTTGTTTATAGAGCTCTGATAAATATGTCTAGAGAGTCCAAAGATCACAAACCTTCGGGTTTCAAAAAAATGCATAAAGTGCTCCCAGAAGATGTCAATTACAGATGACCACAGTAATTGTGTTTATTGCCTCGGAGCCATTCACTTGCAGGAAACTTGTTCATTCTGCCATTCCTTTAGCTCCAGAGTTCTCCAGGAGCGGAAGAACAAGTTAATTCTAAAAGGTCTCCTCAAGGCCTTCCTTTGAGGAAGACGTAGCAAGCTCTTCTTCCTCATCAAAATCCCATTCATCCAGAAAAGAGAAGGTCAAGTTGGCCAAGAGGCTTTCTCCGGCGCCGACTAGTGTATCATAACCTCCTCAGAAACTATTAAAAATGGATAAAACTTCTACCTCATTGGCTCTACTGTCCTCAGAGCTGGTCGAAGTCATCGATGTTGACACTGCAGTGTCGGCCCCAAGCCTTTCGGAGTCGACTACTAAAAAATTGAGTTGAAGCCCATCCAGAGATCTTTTACCGGTCTCCCCAACCTTAAGATCTCCAATTTTACAGAGCTACAGATTGCCTACCCTGTCATCCAGATCTTCCAAGAGCCTGTCAGAAGAAGATGTGGAGAGAGTAGTGCTTAGACTCTTGAAGTCGTCTGCTGTGCCCAAATTGTTGCTGACTCCAACCCAGTTGGTACCGGAGCCACTTGAGTCCATTATCCCTGTTGTGATTCCTTCTCCGAGCTGAGTCGGGCCTTCAGAGCCAGAGATTTTGGTGCTGCTTGCTGTGGAACCCTCGGTTCCAGCTCCCCTTGTGGCTGTCTCGGAGCCGAGTTCCGCTCTGACACCTTCAGTGCCATCCGTGGTGTCTAGGAGCTGAAGCTCACCAGTCGGCCCCGACAGGGACACTTGGACCCGAACCTCTTCGGTGCCGAGTCTCCCTCTCAGTGCATCGGCTAGGGTGAGCTCGGGCCCTACATCCATCACGGAGCCGGTCGCTCTAGAACCGAGGACTACCTCTGTTTCCTCAGAACTGGGGCTGTCTTTGGAGCTGGAGAGATCTGCTTTCGAGATGAGGAGGAGAGTGCTGTCTCACTCATCAGCTCCATGCAAAGGTACTGATACTCTTCCCCCTCAAGCACCGACCTCGGTCTCATCATCTTCTCTCTCTCTCAACAGCAGAGACCCGCAACCTCAGGAGCCCCCCTTGGGTAGCCCCAGTCTTCCAAGACCTCCCTAGAATGCCCTTCTGAGGAGCCCCCTTGGAAGAGGACATGCAAGAGGAAGCATGTAGACTCCCTGGATGAGTCCTTCACTTCAAACACTGACCTCGAGGAGTCAGAAGGGTCCCCCAAGTCATCCTCTGATGATGTCTCCTTTGTAGACATCTTAAGAGATCCTAAAGCAGAGAGGTGGCTGGCCCACTGTCACCTCTTCTGATGAGGAGTCAGTATACCTGAAGGCTTTCAGGTCTCAGCCTTCAGCCTCTTGGGTGTCTCCACCTTTTGATGAACACTTAGACATGGTGTGAGAGACTCCTGATGCCGTGGAGCCAGTCCCCAGAAGACCCAATAAATTTCTCTCTGCCTCAAAAGACAAAGAGTTTTTGTCCAAGGACGTGCCTGTAGATGCCATGGTGGTGGCTGTGGTCACTAAGAAGGAGCTAAGGAAGACTTCTTCATCTGTCCATCTGCCAAACAAGGAGTCTCGAACGATGGATAGATACGGGAAGCGTATCTTTTGTTCAGCGGCTTTTACCCTCACATCGTTGAACTATCTCACACATTTTACTAGGCTTCAGAGAGATCTCCTCAAGGAGTTAGGAGATACTCTTCAAGGTACATCTACTGAAGGAGTCCCTGAGAAGGTGACTGCTCAGTTGTCCACCTTAAATTCCATCGTGAACTCCTCCATGAGGCTGATCTCCTATGCAGCCGACGGAGTGAGCAGGGCAGCGGGTTCAGGAGTTTCCCTTAGGAGACACTCCTGGATGCGCTTATGTAATTTTGTGTTGCCTTTCAAGTCTACCTTTACCAACGCCCCCTTTGACGGTTCTTCATTGTTTGGACATAAGGTAAAAGATACACTCAACAGGTGTGAACAAGAAGGGAAAACTCTCTTTGCCATGGGAGTACATTTTACCATCCCTTCTAGACCATATCCCAAGGGTCAGAGAGGTGGAAGATGTGGTTCAAGAAGTCCCAGAGATTTTTCCCAGATGCACAGGATGATTCCTCCTTTAGAGGCAGAGGAGGAGGAGCTAATGGTAGATGTCACCCTAGAGGCAGGGGGGGGGGGGTCTGCAAAACCAAGGTGGTCACGATTCTTTTCGAGGCAGTCCCTATCAGCACTCCTGATGTGGGGCCTGGCTGCACTTATCTGGAGCCAGTCTGGGGTTGCCTATCTTTGTATCCAGAAGCCTGGCTAAATATCACCCAAGACAAATGGGTACAAAGAATAACCACCAGAGGTTACTACATACCCTTTTCTCTTCCACCCCACACTCCCAAGAAGATCACGGATGTTCCACCCAATCACAGGGATCAAGCAACTGTAGAAGTGCAAAAGTTGCTTGCAAAGAGAGTCATCCAAACCATCCCCACAGACCAGATAGGATTCGGAACTTACTCCAGATTCTTTTTAGTGCCAAAATGTACAGGGGACTAGAGGCCAATCTTGGACCTCAGCAAACTAAACAAATCCGTAAAGAAGGCCAAGTTCTGGATGGTGACACTGCAGTCTATACTCCCTCTGTTAGGGAAAGACAACTGGATGTGCTCCATAGAACTCCAAGATGCGTATTACCATATAAAAATGGACAGAGCATTGAGGAGTCATTTATGCTTCTGGCTGGGAGCCAGTCATTACCAACTTCATGCTCTGCCCTTTGGTCTCACCACAGCCCCCAGGGTGTTCACCAAATGTATGGCAGTAGTGACAGCTCACCTGAGACATCAAGGATTCCAAGTGTTTCCGTACCTGGACGACTGGCTTCTGACCACCACCACCAGGCACCTACTCCTACAAACCAGAGATTCGACCATCCAGCTCTGTTCCCAGCTGAGGATTACAATAAATTGGGAAAAGTCTGCCTTATCGTCCTCTCAATTTGTGACTTTTATAGGCAGAAATAGACACAGTCACTATGCTATCTCGTGTTTAAAGGGGTGGCAGCTAGAAAAATGAAGTAACATCTTGGAATAAGTTGGTTTTCTGTATGTACAAGCCACATATTCCCCCAAGTCGTAGTTTTTCCTGAGAATAACATCCAGAAATGGCATCTCATTTTTGTCATATTGACATGTAAACCTAAGGAACTCTGTACTTTCATTAATGTATAGTAAATGTTTTTTAGTGTAATCTCATAATTTCCCCATATGAGGAAAATGTCATTCAAATAGCGTATATAGAATTTAATATTGTCTACATGAACACTGTTTTGCACAAAACTCAATTCCCATTCCAGTATAACTACATTTGCCAAAAAGGACCCCACCGAGGAGCCCATAGCAACTTTCTCTTTTTGTTTGTAAATTTCTTCCTCAAAGTATATATAGTTGTTGGTGAGAACTATTTCTAAAAGTTCTATAACATTATTTACTATAGTTTGATCAAAGCTTTTGTTCTCCAAGTACTCCCTAGTCCATTCTAAGGCTATCTAGTGTGGAATGATTGGTGTATAAGTCCTTTACATCAATTGTAGTCATGATATCCTCCATCTCAAACCTAATGGTGTTCATTTTTGACAAAAAATTCCAAGAATCCCTACATAGGTGCTGTTCTTGTGTTAAGTAGTGTTTACACTTAATATACTGAACGCATGGAACCGTAATGGAGCCCCTACCATCCACTATCAGTCTCATAGGTGGATTATTAACTGACTTGTGGATTTTGGGCACTCCAAAAATTGTAGGGATTCTGGGTGATGTCACACTTAAGTATTTAAATTCATCCATGTCTATCCGTCTCTCTATAAATATGTCTCTAATTTGATTTGTTAATCTCAGATATGCAATATTTAGTTCTGAGAGGAGAGGTTACCCATTAGGATTACTAAATGAGCTAACACTAAAAGTTACATCTAAGTGAAACAGTGGGTTTTACCAACCTATTTTGACAAGGAACTCACAAAATGAGGCAATTACCAGTATTAATGGTAATCACTGTAACAATAAAAGATATAATGCCTTCATTACAACCTTTAATGAAGCCAGCGATAACATAAAGTGGATTTTGAATAAGAATTGGAAAGTGCTACATGAACACCCAAACATAATTAATGGCATTGGTGAAACACCTATTATTATTTATAGAAGAGGCTGCAACATAAACATAGTTGAAGCAAAAAGGAAAGTAACAAGTTCCTTAAGTAATAGGATGACAAAATGTGGTAGATGCAGTTATTGCAAATATATACTTGAGGGCACAAACATTAAATTAAAGGGAAGGAAACTGAACATAAAGGGTAAATACAACTGTGATACTATAGGTATAATTTACATTGCAAAAAGTCAGGGATGTGGAGAGTTTTATTTGGGAAAAATGGAGCGGAAGTGCCATTATCGAATTTACAAACATTTATACAAAATTAAAAAAGAAAGAACCACCAATGCACTATTTAAGCATTTAAATGAACACCCCAACCATTCCTTTAAATTTAGTATATTAGAAAGAGTGGAAAAAGAAAAGGGGGGGGGGGGTTCTTGGACAGTAATCCTGGAGCAACATGAATTAAAATGGCAATTGCAAATAGAAACCTACAGATATCCAGGATTAAATGATTGTTAGTATTTCCCCCATCCTGAAACTAAAAGCCTGGGAGAGATGAATTAATAAAATAACATCTTTACTTTTATTTTTACTGGTTACTGTGTGTTAGATATTTATGGCTGTTATATGAATTGATTTTAAAAACAGTACAACAAGTATGAATTACTGAATGAATTAATGGTTAGTATGGGTTTTCTTTAGGGACGTGTAAAATAAGGGGAATGTCAATTTAAAATTTTTAAGAATTTAAAAAGCCACATGACATACTGAGTTTATTTAAATGGTTTCAAACTTGTTACATTTTGTATCTGATGAAGTTTTATAGGGTTTAAAACGAAAGCGCTTATACTCTTACTGGATTGTATCGCATTTCTTGGATTAAACCTGTGTTTTTACGGCTTGGAATTGAACTGTCTTATTTCCAACAACAAGCATTTTTAGATATAGGAATGTATCATCAGGGGTAGTTCTGATAAGATGGCTAATCCAGCTCAACAAATAACAGACATGATGCTGAACAGAGAGCAGACCACCAACAGATGATTGGTGCCCACAGGTTTTTTAACTGTGAATCTGATACTGTAGTCTTGCTTCCTCAGGAACATGGAAGATGTTATCTGACTCATCAGTACTAGAACTCTGTAGATCAGGGAAGAGAACAGGAAAGCCTTCAGCTTTTCTCTTAAAAGTATGTGAAAGAGGTGCCACAGTTTGAAAAAGGCATCTCAATTTTTTGTACTTTTCTTAGATGAAGCAACAGGTGATATGATGTTTCGTTAAGCCAACCATTTAGTTGTGCATGTCAGAGTAATATGGTCTTACACAATATAAAATTATCAAAAGATATGGCATAAATAAAGTCACACAAAATTGGTACATAACTGAAACATAAAGATGTAATTTAAAAATCAAGGGAAAGCCTTTGTTAGCAAAATTATGCTACACTACATTCCTGTCTGAAAAAATAAGTCAAATAAGGAAAGTGTTTTATCCAGTGGGGAGCCAGACCCACAACACCTTACTGAAATATACACAGACATGAAATAAAAGGCAAACACAATACTAAGAAGAAAGGATGATCTCTCTTGGACTGTTAATACCAACCATATAGTCAAGAAGGCTCAACAGAGGCTTCACCTCCTGAGAAAGCTCAAAAAAGGCCAGGGTCCCACTGTCTGCTCTTACCACTTTTTACAGGGGAGCTATCAACATCATCCTCACTAGCAAATTCATAACATGGCTCGGCAACTGCACAGTTGCCAAGAAGAAGAAACTACAAAGGGTGGTGAGGGTGGCTTGGAAAATCTTGGGCACAAACCTCTCTTCTATTCAGGAGCTTTATTTTACAAGACAAAAAGAGAACATACAAAATACTAGTTGATTTGACCCATCCAGCCCACAGCTGGTTCTCACAACTTGCATCTGGAAGGAGATATCACAGTTTCTGTTGTAGGACTACAAGATTCAGAAACAGGTTGTATCCTACAGCTGTGAGACTTATTAACTCAGACACCAACCATAATACCTGATACATTGAAGCCTCTTTTTTCATTTAATCCTGCTGCTCTGAGCAATTACCGCCAGTATTACTATTATGCTATGTGATGGCTATATTGATTCACATCTAAGGTTAACAAGTGCAATACGGTAACTAAACAGCTGCTATTCACTACTCCCTATTTAGTCTCTACCTTAACAGTGAAGGGGTTTGGTGGTGGGTATTTATTTATTATTTCTCATTGGATAATGGGTATTGCGTGTGTTTATGTAATGTGAACTAATTCTTGCATGTCATACGTGCTATTTTCTTTCTTATGTTATTCTCAGATACAGCTGCATCTATGTTATTTGCATCACATTTCTCTCATAATCTGACATTTCTAATTTAGTTTAGAATTCACTTGTGTGGTCCTAAATGACAATAATGTTTTTTTGAATCTTTGGATTCCCACGCTCATTTGGGCAATTCAGTATTTACAACAGTATAGTCAAACTGCAGATACAGTTCAAAATGTAACATCCAGAAAGAAACTCCCACTCTTTCATACCCAATCCCCCCAGAAATATTTTGGAATAATGAGGATCACAAGGACTGACAACCCATTCCTCTCAAAGCATGCTTAAAATAGGAACACTTATTGTTAGTAAGCTCTCTTATACTGGTCCAAAGATTATGCACTGGATTATACTGCTGTCAGACAAACTACATATTCCCAAATCTTCAGCTAGATCTTGATGACCCCCCCCCCCCACCATCCTATGAACAGCTTTTGAGAATTATAACTGTTTTCAAGTTATGTGAAATGATTCAGTTACTACTACATTCCAACATCCACACCAAACCAAACCAAAGCAGACCAAACACATACTACCGAGAAGAGAAACAGACACATGCACATAAACTCAGACACACACATACACACACACACACACACACACACACACACACGCACACACGCACACACGCACACACACACACACACACACACACACACACACACACACACACACACACACACACACACACACACACACACACACACCTCTTGTCAGTGCTGCAGAACCCTTTCAAATCCATCGTAATGTTACATACCACCTCCAATACTGTATAGCATGAGATAGGCTAAGTAATATTAAGGGGAAAGAGCAGCATACACAGATTTCTACCCTTTCTCCTCAGCCAGATATTGCTGAAATTCAGTAAATTACATTTATATTTTTGTTGTCTCTCCCCTGCTGCATCATTCTTACTGGCCTGGCCACCACTGTCCAACATCCACCATGGGTCTAACAGCTAGTCCCCTACCAGCCCACCAGTTCGAGAATTGCTGGGGCAGGTCATGGATCCAAAGGCCATCCTATGGGTTCAGTTTTTGTTGCTTTTGTCTAGGAGGGGAGGTTTTGCTTATCTTCTCTACCCACTCTGTTTCCCCACCACCCTCGCTTATTGAGCAGATCTGAGGGCAACTTCTCTGTATGGTATACACCTCCCCTTAGGAAGCATCATCACTGAACACTCTCTCATCCAGGATGGTCATTCCCTTTCCTCCCTGCTTTTTTATTCAGGATGGTCATTCCCTTTCCTCTCTGCTTTTTTATCCAGGATGGTCATTCCCATTCCTCCCTGCTATTCCCTCAGTCCTTGAGCCACTAATTGAACCCAGGTTGGCTGGGCCATAGTTAGGGCTTTGTCCCTCTATGCCACAGAAGTAGCAATCACATTTTCATTTTGTCAAATTTTGTAAAACAGCATCTGGGCAAATGGGCTTTGGGAGACTAAATGGTGTCCCTTGCTCAGTGTTTGAGAAAACAACATACTTAACGTAAGAACTCCATCTAAGAACAACCTCAAGGTTTTCTGCTAAATGCTATGAGTCTTAATAAGAAACTGCATTCACTGGAAGAGTCCTCACCTTGGAAGAAATAAACATTTGTGCAGTCATAGAGACTTGGTGCAAGGCTGTGGAGAACACTACGGCCGTATTGGGCTACACCTCCATTCCACACATTCAGATCACAAACTGAAGGCCTGAAAACTAAAGGAGGCAGTGTATCAGTATTCATTAAAGATAAATACACTTCCAGACTGGTTAGACAGCATTATTCCCTGGAGATTCTTTAGGTACAATTAACTGTTGGTAGCACACCTGTTCAAGTCAATGCCAGCTATAGGACCCCCCCCCATCAATCAGGACACCCACTCTTCCTATTTGGATCTACTTGGGTCTATTAAGATACATCTGAACACCATGATTTTGGGTGACTTTAACTACCCATCCATTGACTGGGGAAATTACTCATGTGGAAACTCATTTGCCCAAAGGTTCCTCGACTTCATTAACTCCAATGGCCTGAACCAGCTAGTTGACACCCTCACAAGGGGTACCAACATCCTGGATCTGGTGCTTATCAATATGGTGGACGACTGTAGCACCCCCATTGTGAGGTCTTCCCTGGTGAGATCTGACCATAAATCAATGTCATTAGTTACTATCACACCTGACCCCCACCCCCGGTAGCACAAACTAAACTAAGAATCTTCTCCAAAGCAGATTATAACCTTTTACGGGATGGTATAAGTAGCTTCACTGCAATTTGTCCCTCAGATGGAACCGGCAAATATGCTGAGTTATGCAAAAATGCTTTACACAAACACCTCAACAATTGCATTGACTCTGCCGTACCTGATAGGACGGAAGAGCAAACCTGTCTGGTGGACAACTGCCATTAAAAAGCTTTACAATAAGAGGAAGAACTTGCTGTATAAGAGTAAGAGGGCGTGAGCTCCAAACTGGAAACACTCCCTCCTCAACTTAAACAAGCAATGAAGACTCCTTGTGAAGTCCTCCAAAGCTAACTATGAATTCAAATTAGCTTCCTCAACTAAGAACAACCACAAGGCAGTCTTTAGTTACATCCGTAACCTAAAAGGAAAAGCTCAGATATGTGCCAAACTCACAGTTAATGATACCACATATACCTAGCCTGTGGACATTGCTAACCTGCTGGCCAATAGGTTCTGTGAAACTTCACTCCCCATTCCCCGCCACACTTACCCCAAGACATCCCTACCACCTGTCCTCTAACGTGTATCTCTAAAGAACAGGTCACGAACACCCTCTCTAAGGTCAAAAACACAGCATTCATGGGATCTGATAACATCTCAGGCTGCTTCCTACATGGGCTCAAATAAGAATTAGCAACTCCATCGGGTACTCTTTTCAATCATATTCTAAGCACTGGCTTCATCCCAGCTGAATGGAAAAAGGCCACCATTAACCCCTTGTACAAAAGTGGTGCTTCCACTGACCCTGGGGAAATGTAGACCTATTAGCCTGACTAGCCTTATCAGCAAGGCCAAAGAGAGAATCATCATGGACCTTATCAACAAAGACATTGGTAACCTCCAAACACTTGACCCTACTCAATTTGGATTTCTCAAAGGGAGATCATGCCTGTTAAACCTGGTGGACTTCTTCAAGACTGACAGCAAGACCCTTGATGAGGGGAAATCTGTGCATACAGCCTACCTAGACTTAGCCAAGACTTTTGACACTATCCCCCACTCAGGCATAATTGACAAATTCACCCAGCTAGGTATCAACCCATACATAATTAGATGGGTTGCTTACTGACTCACTGATAGAACCTAGGGGAATCCACCTCCAACAGCAGACCTGTAACCAGTGGTGTTCCACAGGGATCAGTCCTGGGAATCTACGGTTTGGAATCTATTTCTCAGAAGTGCAAGCTAAAACTAAAGGTCTGTGGCTGACAAAGTTTGCTGATGACTGCAAACTGGGAGTGGTCATAGAATCTCCAAACGAAGTCAACATCCTACAGGAATGTCTTACAGAAACAAGTGACTGGTACCAAAGTGATGGACTTAAACTTAATGCAAAAAATGTATCATCATCACTTTTGGTAAGAGTGATGTTCCTGCTAACTACCACATCAATAACATCCTAAGTATGCACTCAGTGGAGACAGACCTGGGCACACAGGTTGAGAGCAACCTTACCTTTGATCACCATGTCTCCACAGTGGAAGAAGGGAATTCTATATTGATCATCTCATAAGTAAGGGCACTGCCTTCAGAAAAAAAAGAAGTTATAACCTCCCTGTACTCTTCCCTCATGAGACCAATAATTGAGTACAATGCCCCTTTTGGTATGCACCTTTCCAAGAACCTGCAGCAATTGGAGAGACCACAAAGGTTCCTCACAAGGAAAATTCAAGGTCTTCAGCATCTGTCCTATGAGGATCATCTGAAATCACTGTCACTTTATTCTGTTTCATACAGACTACTCAGAGCCAATCTTTGACCCTGCTTTATTGGAAATGCTGCATATCCATAAGTCAAATGGTACACACATAACTCACTCTAATGGCCTTAATCTCATATGTGACATTAATAGAACCTGCTGGAGGGAGAGATTTGTCTCCCAGAGGTTGCCATACCTTTGGAACAGACTCCCACTTCATGTTAAGCAGAGCAGATGATTGGCCCTCTTCAAAAACAATCTGGATTGATTGGATGGGCAACTGTGAATTCACCCCAGGGGTTCCACCTATGTCCCTCTTGGACAGGAGTGATAGGAGCTGATCATGGAAATAAAGGTAAAACTTGGTTAGGCTTGTAAGGACCCTAGGGTCACTAGCCTAGTAACCTTCTATGAGCCTATGATCCTTTACAGCATAACCTTTCAGTATTTATAAAAGAGGAGAAAAAATGTATACCATATCCAGTCAATACAGGTATCCAAGAACTGTGGTTGAATCCAATAATTTCATACAGGAAACAGATGTAAATGGGCTACCTTTCTAAATATAGCTAGTTCAGTTTGGTCTTCTGGCGCTAGTAGAATTTTTATAGGATTGACAGAAAAATGTCAGTACCATTATGTAACTTTTGCAACAAAATTTGGAAGAAGGATAATGTATACTAAGACTCAAGTGCTTTGCATATATGAGGTTGTAGTTTCATTCCTTAGCATCTGCATAGCAATTTGCTTTGAGGTTGGGAGTTGGCATAGTTATTAAAGTGTTTACCTCAGAGACAGAAGGTACAAGGTTTGATTCTCACCATTGAGGGTAATTGGCTACAGTTAAAATTGCCCACAGTGGAGTAATACTAAATGGATTACAAGCATGTTGCTAGAAAGATCAATACCATTGCCGGACATAAGTAATACTACAAACATTTTGAAGGAAAACTATGCCTGCTGTTTATGTCACAAATAAATGCAACAAGAATGATACTTAAAAAGCAATAGAGAGGATGAAAAGGCATTCGTCAGTACTAGAGGAATCAGGTAAATATATTACCTTAAATTCAAGTTAAATAATTCATTATGAAGAGTTAGTAAGAAAGAATTGTGTCTGGAGAGCCAAACACTTAATTATTTTATCTGATGCTGAAAGTTCATTTTAGGTTGATACCTTTAAATATGTTTCTTTGATGTCTTGTAACACAACTCTGTTTTTTGATTACTCTGCAGATTATATAGAGTAGGAGTACCATTTTTTTTTTTTTTTTTACTTTGCCTTCACTGCAGGCTTTTTTATTCTTCTGTTTTGGCTGGGAATTAGTCCAGATGCAAGACTTTGTTGTTTTGATCAAGGCTTTCCTCCTCTGTCTGGTGTTATCACTGCTGGATTAAAGAACGCAGCCAGGCTTTACAATGGATGTGCAAGTGAAGGAAATGTCCACCTACCAGTGGACGAAGTGCGATTCTTTCAGCATCAGTTTCCTGAGGCAGAAGATGATGGGGATCCATTAGAAGTCATTTCCATTCCGATTTTTGGTGCAACCATGGTGTTGGTAAACATATGTTTTTTGGGGGAGTTGTGGAGGGCTTGTCCCCTACACTGGGGGATACAGAGAGGCTTACCCACTTGCCAAAAAAAAACCTTAAAAGTCTATTTTTTTTAGCATTTTGAATTTTGAATTTGGTTTAGGCAATTATGATTGTCAGTGATTTGGTTTTCTATGCTATATATTGAAAGTGGAGGAAATAGCTAGTGAAAAAAAAAACAGTGAATGCATCAGCCTTTTTAAAGCCAAAATGGCAGCTGGGCAAATCTATCCATATGCTGTATGATATTCCTAAAAGTTAAGTTTTAATATTAATAAAAAGTATGTTGATACTATACTTAATTCAGCGAGTCAGATCAGTTTTTATACACTGCATCCAGTGACATCTGTTCCAGATTATTTTACTGTATAGGGTCATGGTACTACTCTTTCTCAGGCCAGTGAAATTGTGCAAATGTGTTAGCGATTTTTGTAGCAAACTGTAAAGTGTTATTAGTGAATATGATGGAGTGGAATTTAAAAATTATGGAGAAACAGAAATTTTCACTACTGGTCATAGTATGTATGAAAAAACATGGTTGTGTATGAGTTTTTTATTTAGTGTGTACAAACAAAGCCTTTATACATTTCTTTTTTTTTTTTTTTTTGTTTAAATGTTCATGAGAACTTTAGACAGACAGTAGTCTAGAGGCAGTGTGCAGTTTTAGTTAAGCAAAAGATACAACTTTGAGAAGTCCTGACTAGTATTTGCTTTTTTATGATTTTGAGAAGGGGTGTGTCTTCAGCTGGGCAAACTTGCCTAGATGTGAATCATCATTAATATACTGAGTAAGGAGTTACATTCAAGTCCTTACAGAAAAGTGACAGATGGACAAGTATTGAGGTCACATGAATGACCTAAAGAGGCATGTCCATACTTCTTCTATGTTTGTACTGGTTAAAGGAAGAAAGTCTTCAGTTCTTCAAGAGAGTTCAGATAAACTGTAACTGTATTTTCCTTTTTACCCTTTACCTGTTGTTTAATCTAATATCTGATAACATACCTGTAGATGTTTTCTAAAACTTTGTATAACTATTGCAAGAATGTTAATGTGTTAATAATTTAGATAAATTGTATGTATGTTTATTTTATGAAATTTTCCACAGTCATTTTTGTACATCCTCCTTTATCTGGAAGAGTTGTACAAATAATTTAAATGTTCATTTTGGCATCTAGCTTTATCTCAAGGTTACAGTTTGATGTAATTAGAAATGGTACTCAATTATTTATTACTTCATTTTAATGATTTATTACCATTTCTGATTTCACCAAGCTTTAACTTCTAGACAGAAGTTTCACCAAAAGTGAGGCTTTGTGATTTCCCTTATTAAAATAACTTTCACAAACTGGACATCACCATCAGCACTGACATGTGGAACTAGACTGTAAATACTGCACTTTATGTAAGTACAAAGTGTATATACCCTGGGATTCAGAAAGGCCAATTATAATGAGGAAGCCTTATCTTGGAAGCTTTCTGCATTACAGTAAGCCCTCCTGATTCAGTGACCACTCTACTAAAGAGGTTTTCTCCTCATGACGGGGTCTTAATGTGGAGATTGGTCTGTCTATCTATCTATCTATCTATCTATCTATCTATCTATCTATCTAATCTAATCGTTATTTATTCTTCCCCAGAAATGTCTGTGACTCTTGATTAATTTGGCCAAGTGAATCAGAATACTGCTTTGTCTAGTTAATTTTTACTCTGGGAGGAAAAAGTGAACACCATCTTTTGAAGGTGTTCACCCATTCACTCCTGTGAGAGTATGTGTGGCACAGATAAGTACAGCAGAGACATGGGAGTCTGTGTGTATGTGTGTTTGTCTACATCAGTAGTGCCACAGATGGTCCCCCTTTTGTAGAAGGAAGTAGTACTCACAAAAACCACAAAAACTGACAGGCCAAAAAAGAGCCAGAAAGATGGTAGAGTGGGCTATTGAGGATAAGAAAGAAATTTTGCATTATTACTATTTTACAAGAAGACCAAAATCTAGAGATTTTTCAAAGATATAACAAAGAAATATGTACATGGGAAAGAAAGAGATATCTGATATGGTGCAATATTTATGCAAAGGAGAAAGCCAGATTAATCGATACAAAAAAGCAGTTCCAAAGATATTCAAAGAGAAATGCAGGCAAAGGCACCCAGATATGAAATAACTATAAAAAGTCAATAAGATCCAAAATGTCAGAAGTTTGATAAAACAAATGAACACAGCAATCAAGAGTGTTCATAGCAATTCATGCAATATAACAGAAGTAAACAGGATATATTATTGTGCACTTAAATTAATAACAGTTAAAGTCTTACCACAAAAATGCAAGGCAGTAAGGGAAAGGAAGGGGATAAATCAAATGCCACCATGGATGTATTGAATAGAGAAAACTATAAAGCCTTGAAAGATGTATACATCAACAATTTCTCCACTATCTTTTAAAAAAGAAGCTAATCACCAATATGCAGCATGGATTTTGGCCAGACCACAGCACCTCTGCTGCATTACTATCATTTACAGACACTGTCAATAAAGTTGCAACTGTAATAAAATTATATCTGCAGCATTTCAAGATCTATCAAAAGCCTTTAACATGGTCTCTCACAGTAAGATCCTTAATCAACTTCCCACCCTTGGTCTAGCATCTCCATCTAGTCAATGGTTCTTTAGCTACCTTGCCAACAGGCAATAAGCTGTAAAATGGCAAGGATCCATGTCTGCGTACCTTCCCACTTCCACAGGAGTCCCACAAGGAGCTATCCTTGGCCCTCTACTATTCAATATTTTTATCAGTAATCTATATTCATCTTTTTGTGAAGGCACCTTGATTCAGTATGCAGATGACTCTACCATCATCTGCTCTTCAAACACCTTGACTCACCTCCAAATAATCACTCAACAAGCAGTCATCTCCACTGAAACCTGGCTTATAGCACAACACCTTCTTAGCCCCCCAAAAAAACAATCTCCTCCTCTTTACCCAAAAAACCCACACCCCTAACAAAGCATCTTTCAAAATCTTTTCAGCAAATGGCACTGAAATTTAATTAGTCCTCCATACCAAACTATTAGGATTCATAATAAATGATAATCGTATCTAAAACAATATCAAGAAAACCAATACATACTATACAGAAACACACATTTTCTGAACATTCTGACAAAAATTACTCTAGCCAAAATCTACCTTCTGCCTTCTCTATTCTATGGAGCTCCACTTCTAACCAATTCAAAATCCTCCATAAAAAAACAAACTTGAAAGCTGCTACAACAAAATTGCCAAGTTTGCTTCTAATTCATCTTCCTTTACCCATAAAGCTCTGCATACCCTTAACTGTCAAGAACTTCCCCACCACCTCTCCTACACTCAGCTTATAACAATACATAAAATAATACACAAACCATTAGCCTGTCCAGCTCCTGCCCCTTTAATCAGAATTTGTTGTCCAAAAAGAACACTTAGATCAGAAGATAAACAACTTCTTACCATAAATAAATCAAGTAAATCCCTGGACAAAGCCATACTTGTACTCAGTAGCAAAACAAAACAAAAAAAAATGGAACTCCTTACCTCTAAACACCAGGACTATTTCTAAACTACCCACCTCTAAATGCTGCCTCAAAAAATACTCAGACCTGCTCCTGTGCTAGTCCTAGCTGAACCTACTTACTATACTTCAATCACCCCCTTTAACTTAGATCATATTTCGCTACCCAATACAGCCTCCTACTCCACTACTTTCTGTTTTCCTACTACCTTTCCTTATTCACTTCATCTCTGCAGGCCTTTCATCTACCCTTTTCCACCCTACTCACCTAAGCTACCTGAAGACACCCTACCCTGCGCTCTTCTTATAAGCTCCTTCTCTCCATCCTTCTTCTTTCTTCCTTCTATAACCATAATATGAAGACCTCTCACACCAAGACATTACTCAATTTCATCTTACTATCTCTAATCATGTAATCTCAAATATCTCTTTAAATATCTTACTAGAATTATCTCAGGTCTCATTTATCACATACTAATGTAACAAATAATATGACTATTGAGATTTTCTTCATAGATTTTCTCCAACTCAGTTATTGTTTTTGCTTTTCATTGCACCCTACTATGAAACATATGTTCAATATTTTTTCTCATTACAACATTTTTCAATCTTATGTTTTGTAGTGTAACGTGATCATTTTTGTTTGAAATATTTGTACGTTTTGTTTTGTAATGTAACATGATATTTTGTGTTTTAAAATATATGTACTTCATTTTTGAAATATTGTGACTGTGGAGCTTTCTCTCCGGGCCTCTGCTGCAAATCAGTACTTTCTGACCAATCAGACTTTCCTGGTATACAAATGTCAAATAAATAAAATAAATAATAAAGGAATTAAGACAAGAAGTATTGCTGTTAAAAGAGTATAGAAGATGGAACAGATAAAACAAAAATACTCAGAAAGATAGATGTGATAAAAGCAATGTGCAGTATCAGAACAGACCAGGATCTATTGTACACTATTGCAAATAATAAACTAAAGATATCAGCAGAGGTAGAACAACTTAGAAGACATTCAGATAAATATAAAGGAAAAGTACAAAATAAGCAATTTATTGATGACCCTAAACGTTTTATAGAGAATTGGGGAACAATGCAAAAGGAATGGAAACACCTCCCCAAAAAAAAAAAGAAATAAAAACATTTTGGAGAGATATTTATGAAAATCCTGTGAAGAATAACAAAGATGCTGAATGGATAAAAGAAATAAAAGAAAGAAAGAATAAGAAGTTCAAATGTACAAGATATGAAATGGGATGAAGTAACAGCCAAAGAAATTGAAACAAAATTAAGGAAAGCTCCTAACTGGTGCAGTACCAAACTACTGGCTAAAAAGTATTAACTACATGGTACAGAGACACTCAGCTGAGGACTTAACTCAACAGCTGTGTCAGTGGGGAGCCTGACTGGGGACCTGGGGAGAGTCAGAGGGAGAAACCAGACTCTGGGCTGAGTGTATTCCCTGTGTGCTCTTAAGGGAAATTGTGCTTGATGCAGAAAGGCCTGCATCTGGAAATACTGAATGTATCCATTTTTGTTCCAAGTGAACATCCCTCTCCAGTGGCGGTTGTGAGGATTCAGGTTCCTTGATTACTGGCCCAGAGTGGGGATGCCACAGAAACCCAAATGTTTTGAATAAATGAAAAAATAAAAAAATAAAAAAATGGGTAGAGGATGCCAGCTGTGTGCGTCTGTGTGCGTGTGTGTGCGTGTGTGTGTGTTTGCTGGAGGATGCATGTGAGTGTGTGGGTGAGTGTTGCTCTCAGTGTGAGCAAGTGTGTGGAGGCTTGTATGTGTGTCTGTACGTGAGTGTGTGTGTGTGTGTGTGTGTGTGTGTGTGTGTGTGTGTGTGTGTGTGTGTGTGTGTGTGAGGTATTTATTACTCAGTCTAAAATAATCATCCTATATCAGTATTTTCATACATAATCTAAGGTAAGACACTTCCTATGCAAAAATATAATACCAATAAATGTGTATTGTTGGTCAAAATATATGTTTACCTTTTTCAAAGAGTTACTGAAGTGGTAAGTTTTGTAATTAGATTTCAAAAACATTGTAATTGTTCTTTACATCTGTTTACATCTGCCTTGTTGGACACTACTAGATACCAGTAACTGATATTTTGAAAGGAAGATGAGAATATATTGAAAGCTGTGTGTATTGGGGTGTACAACTAGTGGGTTAGAAAATATAAGTAGTAGGCAAGATACATGCAGCAGTTTTCATTTTCAGTCAAGAAGTACAGCTATGGGAGGTAAATCGAAAAGTAATCACTGAATCTTATGTTCATGTCTGTATCTGTCTTAAAACCATATAAACTTGAATAATTCAGTAAGATAATAGCTATATACATTGAAACTAATTTGTGTAGAGATACGCACTGTGTGGACAGTGATAAATGTCTGCTGGGAAGTGTCAGGGTAAATTACAGGAGCAGAAAGTAAGTCACAACTGGGACAACCACAAACGTAAAGGCCTGCACTTTACCAACCAATTCATTCTTACCACTTGTGAATCTGCATTCTCAAGAAAAGGGCATGCCATTTTGTATATCTTCCCACACAAACCCAGAAATCTTGCTAGAATAGTTAAACTTCATGTCAAAAATGTGGCAGTTTTATAACAATTGTTTATCACTGCAAGTAGAAAGAGTTGCCAGAATGGGTCATACAAGTTAAAATAATCGAAGCAACAATTCCTCTGAGAATGTCTGGTAAAATATCATATCATTTATATTTGGTAGGGATGTTTGCACAGTGACATTCTTTCAGATAGTCCTTGAAAATTTAATTTTCATTTCTGCTCCTATATTTGCTAGAAAGGTCAAATCACATTCACACAAGTGCGCAAGTGCTTAGATGTGCGCACACACACACACACACACACACACACACACACACACACACACACACACACACACACACACACACACACACACAATACAGTTAAATGCACCTGCTGGGAGCACAATTTTTAAATCATAATGCATTTATGTTTGTTTACTTTGAACTCTCAGCCTAGTGATGTGTAAAATTGCCCATACATGTCAAGCAGAGTGCCTCTTTGGACCTCTTCAAGAGGAACCTTGACGATTGGATGGGAGAAAGGAAATTCACCCCAGGGACCACGTCAGTCAGCTAGACAGGGGTCCAGGAAAGTAAATAATGTGGTTAGAAATAGCCAGGGAATTGTTATGGCTAGGCTTGTATAGGCCCTAGGGCTGATAGCCTAGTACCAACCTATGAACCTATGAACCTATGAAAAATGATATAAAGGCAACCTTTATATTCTACATTTATCTTGGTACGATGAGTAAGCTCAGAGTTCAAATACTTTAATAATGAGAGTAAATAGCTTTTATTTACTTTCCTGTGTAGCAGCACACTGGATGTTCCAGCAAGATAAATCAACATTAAATATTTTAAATGTGTTTAATGTTGTTTTAAAGATAAATATATAAGACTACAATACATTGTTAAACCATGAGTAATTTCAATAATGTTCATAAAACTTTTAAAAGTCCACAGAGCTGCATTAAAAGTTAACTTTTATTTACTGAAATAAAAAGAAATTAGTGCTTCAGCACAAATACATTCCAGGATTTTAAGTATAAGCAAGTACAACTACCCTATTTTAAGTAAGATGTGAAAAACACTGACCAATTAAAAAGTGGCAAGTTCAGACTTGACACGAACCAAAACCTTAAAGAGACTTAGCTGAAAAAAATGACAATAAATATTTCAAATTCAGTTCATTATTCATTCCATTGAAACAAAACATTTAATGAAAAAATAAACTGTACTTCAGATTCATTGCTAGGTTGAGGTAAATGAGGCAGACATCTTGGGCGCAAGATATTGCAGTACAATCTTTAGTACCAGCATTCAGTTTCTGATTCTACCATGAAATACCAACTTACTGAGTACAAATGAGCTGAAAGGGTGACAAAAATGCACAAAACACAGAAGGGCAAAAAAAATCAACTTTAATTTATTTTTCCAGGAAAGGAAGCCCCTCTGTACCCTACAATGTGTGTGGCAAGCCCCCTCACCCTCAACTTATATATTCTCATTGCACTGCTGTACCAACCTGAAGAAGAGAGAAATCCCCCAAACAAAGTGAATCATTGCTGGTGTACACTTAGAAATCATAACAGCAATGATTTCCACATGGTGTTGAACTATTGTTTTCTGTTGCAGCCTGCCTGTTACATTTATAGCAAGCTGTTTTCTACAGTATAAACAAAAGAAAGGACTTTTTTGTGATCCTGAAGTACAAAAGATCTTCGGCTTAAAGGGCCTGTCTCATAATGGTTCCATATATCTATAACATGCTCCAAAATTCTGAACTTAATCTGTCTAGAGGATTGCCCTACACAAAATTTAATACACGAACACCTTAGGGCATATACTAGACACCTTAATGATAATTCCTAAATTAAAAGTTTTGCTTTCTGTAAGTAAAGCTTTTCTTCCATTCTTTCTGCAGTGTGTCATTTGCATGGACAGTGAAAAGGACTACATTGTTAGACTCATGATACGCATTATTTCATCACCGTGGACATAATTTTGCACAACCTCTGTGACTTTTTGTCTGGACAGTCTTTTAAACAGCTCACCCTTTGACCCACAAAAGGTTACTTAATTTGTTCAGTAACTTGTTCTGCAGTAGTGTGTCAAATGTTTAAATATTAAGCCAACTCTACAGCTTCTTTCTGTTCTATTGCTCAAGTTATGAGTACGTGATTTTTTGTACAATTAAAGTATTTGTTTGTTGCAAGTCTGCCAAGTGGGCGATCACTATAGTTTGTTCTTAATAAAACATATTTTACTGTGCTAACAGATTTATAGAAGGTCTGAACTTTTATGTGTGCTCTTTCTAACTGAATTATGACTAATTAGTTAATTGCAGGAACTATAAAACCTCATGGTGAATTTTTGGCGTGCTTCAAGTCATGCAAGTTTAAGTATTAAAGAAAATGAAACAAGAATGCATTACTGAGTCTGCTTGACGTGTTTCTGATTGCCATATTAGAAAATGGTGTTATTTTGTGGTCAGTGTCACACTGGCTTCTAGATATAATAAAATGTTCTCCTTCAACAGTTATTCCATGATATTCATTACAGCTTTGGTCAGACATATAGGTTCAGCTTTGGTTTTGTTTCTTTTTTGTAAGTGTGACTACAGATGCTCTCTTTCTGTCTTCGGGTGACTTCTCTGCTGTTCCTGATTTTGCAGAATGTGCCTGATTTTGTCTTTCTCTTTCATACTTTTTTTGCTGTGTTGCGTGTAAACTTGTTGATTTACTGGTAAATCACTGACGATTATAGTAAATCAAGACTGCCACATATTACAGTTTCATACTTCTTGTTCAAAAATATAATGATTTCCCTGCAAACTTTAAGTGAATTAGGGTAATATTTAAAAGTTGTCCCTAGTTTTGGCTCTTCAACCCTCCCCACCATTATTTTTAGCTTTGCTTCTGATTCTTGATCAAGGAAGTTGACAGCTATGCTTCAGGAATAACTCTTCTTACATGAGTTGATGATGCAGGATGTCTGAGGTGTTATCAGTTTGCATCTAATTTTTGTAAGAATTCACACATGAACTACTCTAGATCCAATTGAATATCTTTGTTTAAATATTGAAGTTTAGTTTCTTCATGGATATTGTCTATTTGCCTTAATCACAATTACAGTAAAATGTTACTTAGGTACACAGAGGCCTGGGCTGCATCTTTTGTAGCTGCTACACTGGTGTAACAACTACATCCAACTGATAATCTCAGTTTTGAGCACCTGTAGCTAATGACTAGGGTACACACACCTTTTCTGCAGTTTAACTTCAGAAGAAAACTGCAGTACAAGTGTAATCTGCATTAATCACTGGTAAGTTCACAGTGAATGATGCATAATGTACATGCATTAGATTTCATGGTTACATGATTTTCATGTGGTAGTCATGACAACCAATCAGCATTCACATGTTGGTTTGTTCCCTTATATTCTTTTTCACAGGACTGGATTCCCCAAAAAACACCCAGAAATAAGGACTTTCCCTATAGGGAAATAGGGATACCCTTTTCCTTGGGCTAAAGGTGGCTAATAATGGCTTACAAACTGATGATTAATGTAACACAGGTACTGGTGGGCTTTCCTTACTCCAGAGAGCAGACAAAAGATTTCTCTATCAGGACATAGCTATATTCAGTTAATCAATGATCTTTAGCAAATGCCGTGGGAGTTTCAAAGACAGAACACTGTAAACTCCATAAGGTGAAGCAATGAACGCTACTATAATAAAGTTGAAAATACTACTATAATAAAAATGATAAATTGAACTTTTTTCATTAAGATTCAGCTGTTTCCCGACTTTTGTAGCTCTTTGGAGGATTATTAGTTTTGTTTTAGAGCTACAACCAGCTTTTTATTGAATTCTAACGCTACTATAATAGACAATGATAGATAAGAACGGTTCAGCATCTTGACTGACACAATCATCTTCTTTACCTTGTTGAAGTTATGTTTACACTCCCCTGCCTATTTCCAGTCAAACTCATTCTGTGGCAGTGAATTTTATAGTTGATATACTATCAATTCTCCTGCAATATAATAATTTCAAACCACATTGAGAAAAGTAAGTTGATACATAGGGTATTATTTAGGTGTCTGTGAATATGGAGAATGGAGACCTGTACACAGGAGTCTATGGTGGGCGCAGATAGATATGAATGAATCTAGAACTAGTATTTTACATTAAACTGTATTATTATTATTATTTACATTGTTTGCTGAAGTCTGTTTGCAATTTTTGGAACTTAATGTGGAAAATTCACTTGCCCTAAATGTCTTTGACTGTTTCATGAGCACTGTAGTTGGAGTATTCTCTGGCACTGGTTTTTAGTTTTTATTCCTGCATCTGCACTCTCTTGCTAATTGGTTGTTAGCAACTTCTTTTCAGAAGCATCATTTCTTACTTCAGTTTCTTGTTCACCATTTTTGATTTTTAGAACTGTTGTATACTTGACTGCTGGGTTAAAATGCTACTGCAGACTAAGTGATGCTTTGATTATGTAAGTCATCTTACTACTGCTTCTGCTAAAGTGTTACTGTAGCAGGAATATTTATGCATTTAATAAAATTTCTCACATTGTTGCTGACTTTATGATTTTGTCTGCACTCATCTAGACTGAAGGCAAATGTTTAATTGCTTTATATTAGGAAATAATTTGTATTAAGCTGTTAGTGTCTTAGAATATTTGATTTTATTTCTCCCCTGAGGCATAGACCACATTGGTGCAGTGTTTAGCATTGTTATCTCACAGCAAGAGGTTCTCCGGTTTGATTCTCAGCTGGTGAACCTTCTGTGCAGAGTCTGCATGTCCTCCCTGTGGTCGAGTGAGTTTTAAAAGACATGCAGGTAGGTGCATGTGTGCGTGTGCCTTCTTTGAAGGTTGGGTACTGTGCTGGCACCTCAACACAGTAAAAACATCACTGCCATTCAATTCAATCTGTGGACGAGTGATCTGCTGTGGACACCCCTAACCACTATAAGCCAAAAGACATTGCTTTATTTCTGTCTTGAGACATGGTGACACACACACACACACACATATATATATATATATATATATATATATATATATATATATATATATATATATATATATATATATATATATATATATATATATATATATATATATATATATATATATATATATATATATATATATATATATATATATATATATATATATATATATGTATATATATATATATATATATATATATATATATATATATATATGTATATATATATATATATATATATATATATATATATATATATATGTATATATATATATATATATATATATATATATATATATATATATATATATATATATATATATATATATATATATATAAATATGGGTTCCGTCAATTTGTTCGAAGTTTCACTACTTTGAACTCCACTTCACCAAGTCCATTTGTTCGAAGTAGTGAAAATTCGAACATTGACTTTGGCAGGCACACTATAGCACAGAATGGGAATATTCCCTTTTCCCCGCTGTAGTGCTATCTCAGAGTTGATATATTTAAGTAGGGGGGTGTGGGGGAACAACCCCCCACATGGGGGTGCAGGGGGGCTTGCCCCCTGCAAAAGCATGTTTTAGTGTTTTTTTTTGGGTAGTAGAATTCAGCGAAAGTGCACTTTTGTTTAAGTGGACTTTCGCTGAAGTGTATGGTCTACTGCTTAATTTCGGAAAAGTGTATTTTTGATGTTAAGCAGTAGACCCACATATATATATATATATATATATATATATATATATATATATATATATATATATCTACAGAAGTAAGATTTGTTGTTAGCTTTTTAGAACATCATAGACTCTATGGTTTTAGGATACTGTTCTAAAAGACAGCACTGTGAATTCTAGTCTGGCCATGCAGTATAGTTTGTTTTCCTTTATCAAGAACGGAATTAGTGTTGACATCTCTTCATCTGGATTTCACATTATTTGGATGTTTCATTATCATGATTGAGCATCTTAATGGTAAGCTGTTTACATACATACCTAAAAATATTTCAAGCACACTCTTCTAGCCTGCCAATATATCGAAACAGTTATCCCCATATTAAGTGTACAGGTTCTTAAATATATCTAAACTAGTACTTGCTTTAATTTAATTTGGTAGTCTATTCTGTTCATCGTGGAAGCTGCGGTGGTGCAGCGGTAGCGTTGTTGCCTCACAGCAAGAGGTACTCCCATTCGATTCTTGGCTGGAGTGCCTTCTGTGTGGAGTCTGCATGTCCTCCCCACGGTCGAGTGGTGTTCGAAAGACATGCGTAGAATGGGTGTGCCTTCGCTGAAGGTTGGGCGTCGAGCTGGCACCTCGGCACCCATAAAAAATCCACTGCCAATCATTAACGGGAAAAGCCGAAAGAAGAATGAGTCTATTCTGTGCATCAATTATTCTTGCAGAGGACCAATTAGTATACCTTTCCTTACTATATAATCTACATGGGTTATCTGATGATTATCTGCTATGTTTTGATAACCCCAAACATTCCCAGAGGTAGTTGTCTCTATATGCCCTATATACCTGAATAATGTTTCCTCTCAAATCTCTGTATGAGACATTGTACAAGTTCAGATATTTTAGTCTCTCATAATTACTTAAATGTTCACATCCATGGATATCCTTGGTATATTTCCACAGTACTCTTTCCAATTTACTCATGCTTGTTTTCTTATAAGGTTTCCATAGCGTTATTCCATACTTAAGTTTAGGTCTAATGTAACTAACTAAAATGATTTCATCATTTCTGATGGACTAGGGATTATACATCTTTTTTATACAACCTATAGTTATATGACTATCATTAACAAATTGGTCAATATAATTAGCTACATCTACCCATATAGCCAGGTCTTTAAAAGAATCTTCAGTTTCAATCAGTGTGTGTTGTATTAAATATTCACCTTTCAGTCTGTGTCTCCCAAATCTCATATATGTAGTTTTTGATATAATAATCAGCATATTATTAGCTTAGGAGTGAAACAGTCAAATAAACATGACATTGCACTTGAAACAGGATACTGGCACAATGTATATTGGATATGTTTTTTTTTTCTGGAGTGGCTTCTGAATGATTTCTTGTACCTTTTTGTAGATTTTCAGTGTGCTATCTGCCTGATTATTAAAGGCCTCATGTTGGATTTAGTCCCCGTGGAGGTATATAAGGAAAGAGGATGGACTCATCTTTGCTTTACTGATGTGAATAGCTAAAACATACAGTACAAAAAAGTAAAAGAAGAGGGCAGATCAAGCAATAGGCAATTAGAGGACAGCAGCAGAGACTTGCAATGAAATAGAAGGGGGTGTACGATATTGAACACAATAGTTCTTAGCCTGGTAAAGTGGGAAGTGACTCATTAGAGAGCGAGTTTAAGAAGGGAAAGGAGAATTATCAGAAAGGGGCGAGGGTAATAAAGGGGTGCTGAATGTAGTTGCTCACTATTTGGATACGTTTGGATTGAGACCCGAAAAGCTTGACTAGGATTACTGCGGATGCCATTTTGATGGTTCTACACTTTAATCCACTGGGGCTGAGTCTTTAAAGCTTAAGTAGATACTAGAGTGAAGGGAATGGTCCCCATGTCTTATAATGAATAAACATTATTTATACTTTTATTTGGAGGGACACCACTATTTTTGTGAATGGAGGGTCAAAAGTAGTTAATTAAATTAGTACTGAGGGGAATAGGAAGGAGTGTCCAGGGAGATGTTATAGGCCAAAATGTTTGACAGGTTGTAATGCGGATGCTGCAGGGGACTGTGACATGGAAATGCTTTATTTAAAGTCAGGGTGTGTTGGCCCAATGGCACATAGGGATGAAGCTCTGACCCTGACCCAGTGATCCAGGAGGAATTAGTATGTCGCAGTGCTGCAGGTGATGATGAAGTAGGGTGGGTGAGGGATGCCAAGACAAGGTCTGCCATCCTGGAGCTGGGGGGAGGTAGGTAGGCCCTTGCCCAATGACAGCTGTTGGTACAGAACCACTATTATTGCTGCAGTTAATCTGTATATTTCACAGTCTAGCTTTATCATAAGAGGCTGACTAATGAAAATACATAAAAAAATCTGTACTTCCATCTGAATTGTGGATAATGCAGTGTTCTTCTAATAATCGACTACACATCTCATCTAGAGTTCCTCTCTAATTCTCCAAATAGAGAGTGAATTTGAAAGACTAAATGCATAGATTATCAAACTCATTCCTTGCCTTCACTGTTCCAGGTATTGTGATTAGACCTTGTATTGTACCCCCTTTTCCTGCATTTGTACAAGATTATTTTTTGTGCAAAGACTTAACTCAGGGTAAGGCATTCTGAGATCTGAGCATCATTATTTTAAATGCTGATCTCATATTATTATGATTTGTGGTGTGTGTGTGTGTGTGTGTGTGTGTGTGTGTGTGTGTGTGTGTGTGTGTGTGTGTGTGTGTGTGTGTGTGTGTGTGCGTGTGTGTGTGTGTGTGTGTGTGTGCATGAGTGTGTATGTGTGTGTTTGCTTGTGTGCATGTGTGTGTCTGACATTTAGGGAAACTGAATGAATAATGAAGCCTTCTGAAGCCTTCTGACCTTTTAGTCTGCAGACTTTCATGTGAAGGGATTACAGTACACTCTGTTTAATGTACTTTTATCCTCTGGTTAATGTATTTTTAATAATCAGCCCCCTCCCCTCCGATCAGTCTGGGAAACATTAAGATTTAATTTTGATTCACTGTTGAAGTTCATTGTTTTATTATAGCTAATGACCTGCTGATGACCTCTTTCTTTTTGTATCCCAAAACTACATTGCTGTATATTGATTTTTCTGTATTTCAACACTTCTCCATATGAAATAAATGCAGCCTGATGTCTGCTGGAAAATGTTTTCCCAAGCTCATATCTGTCTCAGTGAAAATAAAACGGTCTTAAAATTTTCTGTATACAATGCTATGTTGCTATGGTACAGTAGCACATTACTTGAATTGTGCTGTGACGAACCTGTCATTAACACTGCCTGACTTTAAATGTCCAAGCATCAGACTGAAGTCGCTGGATTTTAAATGTGTAATCGCTCTTCCTGCAAAGCCTTAAAACGTGGCTTAGTGCAAGTCGTCAGCAATATAAAGTGCCTGTTATCTGTGTACAGATGTAATGCTATGGAGGGTGTTTCTCTGTCTTTGCCAAAATCAAGCAGCCACACCTCCATCTCTCTCTCTCTCTCTCTCTCTCTCTCTCTCTCCCTTGGAGTGTTTCTCTGATGCTGCTACTGTAAAGCAGCATTCACATAGGTTATGTTTATTTTTTGGCTGCATTTTAAATCATTAACCCGATGTGAACTCAAGATTGTTGTTTATTATGTGCAGCATTGGTGTGTAGTTAAATGTTACTGTTGGATGCAAACAGCCAGGGAGATGAGTGTGGTAGGAGTTTCTGGGAGACTAATGTTTGAACAATTGATGCTAGATAGCTTATTTTTCACTATGGAAACACACACGCAATATGTTATAAAGTTACTAGGATTAATAAATAAAAATGTTTGTTTTAAAGTATAGTATTTGAACTGCAAGACGGAAATAGTTACTTAAGGCAGACAGTTAAGGCTTACTGATCCCGTTGTTAAATGGTTAACCAATAGCACATATATTATTGTTTCTTAAGTAAATTTGAACTTACATTACTATTTTTAACAAATCATATCTTCAGAAATAAACCCTTCTTTTTGTGATCCTCAGTCATCCTTTATTAATGTTCATACTGTGTACCTTTATACTTACACATTTCCTTCTGTAAAACAAAATATTTTTGAAGAATTTGTTGGTTACCTTGTCATGTTTATTGTAAGCGTAGATTGTGATTCATAACTAGACTTGATGCATTCCATGGCATAAACTGGCACAGGAATGGCCAAGTATAAAGTGTGGGTAATTTTAAGACACAGGTAGAGCCGTTGTGCCAATGACAAGTAATTGAATCCCTTCTGCAAATAAACTTAATGGAGCATGCAGATGTAGACACAAAAATGTCTGACTTATTCATATATAGACCTTAATCTCTATAACTAACTCCTGCATTTCTTATGTGGCCGATGGAGCAAGCAGGGCAGTAGGCACAGGAATAGCTCTGAGTAGACATTCCTGGATGCATCTTGTTGAATTTGCTGAACCCTTCAAGTCTTCCTTTATTGACACCCCATTTGATGGCTCATCCTTGTTCAGGCCAGAAGTGAAGGAGTCTCTCATCAGGAGTGAGCAAGACAGTGAGACTCTGTCTGCCGTAGGAGTACGTTTCTTCATTCTCTACTAGACCTTATCCTGAAGGTCAGAAGGGCAGAAAAATGTGGTTCTGGAAATCCAAAGGTGAATTTTCCCCCAGAGGCAGAGGAAGAAATAACAGAGGATGCCACCCTAATGGCAGAGAGGGTCTGCAGAATCAGAGTGACAGAGACGCATTCTCAGGTAGACCCTTCCAGCACTCCTGAAAGGAGGCTCACCTGTCCACCTCTGGAGGCAGTCAGGAGGAGATTATCACTGTACCCAAAAGCCTGGCTAGACATTACTCAAGACAAATGGGTACAGTCCATCATATCCAGGGGATACAACATTCTTTTCTCCCTTCTATCCCTTCCATCAAAGTCTATCTCAGACATACTACCCAGTAAAAGGGATCAAGCAACCCTTGAAATTCAAAGGTTGCTAGAAAAAAGAGTCATCCAAGAAGTTCCCGCAGACCAAATTGGGTCCAGAATTTACTCAAGGTTTTTTTTAGTTCCAAAAAAGACAGGGGACTGGAGACCAATTTTGGATCTCAGCAAACTGAACAAGTCTGTAAAGAAAGCGAAGTTCTGGATGGTGACACTGCAGTCTATACTCCCTTTTCTGGGACAAGACAATTGGATGTGCTCCATAGATCTTCAGGATGCGTACTACCATATAAAGATGAACTGCAAGCTCTGTCTATCCGTCCTCCCTATTTGATTTTCCACAAAGACAGAGTTTCCCCTCAGAATAAATCCTTCCTTTCTGCCAAAAGTTTGTTCTGAGGCCAATTTAAATCAGTCTGTCAAGTTACCCATATTTTTCCCTAATAATGGCAATCAGGCAGAATACAAGTTTCACCAACTGGACGTACATAGACAGGTACACTTTTACTTACATAGGACCAAGGAATTTAGAAAATCTGACCAACCATTTGTTTCATTTTCAGAAAATAGAAAAAGTACTTTAGTTTCAAAAGACACCTTATCAAAATGGCTTACAGATACCATCACTTATGTCTATAACTCTCAGAGTAAACAGCTGCCAGAGAAAAATTAGGGGGCATCCAACTAGGGCTATGTCCACTTCTACTGCCTTTCAAGCTAGACTCCCTTTGGATTCAATTTGTGCTGCAGCTATATGCTCATACCTTTATCACTCATTACAAAGTAGATGTGGCCTCCTTTGGTTCCACTGTTCTAAAGAGGTTATTCCCTTGAGCCACCCGAGAAAGAAGGTGCTGGGGACTCTGTCCCAACCAGCAAGAATGAAGGCGAGATAGGACAACATAACATAAAGTTATGTACTCATCATAACATTCCATGTTTGCTGTCCATGATCTCGCCTTCATTCTTGCATCCCACCCCTCCTTCCCCTTCCTGGAAGATCGAGAGTAAATTGCTAAAATTGGCTGTAAATTGCCTGATTACCTTCATGCCTTTCAAATTATGGGCAGCACATCTGTTACAGTTATTGTATTGGCTGCCATAGTCTAGTGATTAGTTTCTCAAATGACATCTGGGTAAAAGTCGCTAGGCATCTTGGGGTAGGTTGTAGCATCAAGCCAGTGGAAGCTCTCGAGCTTTAGTATGCGACTGAGTTGGAACTGATGCTCAGTTCCAAACCCAACCAGAAAGAATGAAGGCGATATCATGGACAACAAACATAGAACGTTATGGTGAGTACATAACTTCTTTTTTTCTGGCTTCACCAGTGAAGTATGATTTTATTCTGAATAAAGCACCTAGTTTTTGGTTTCTTTTCTTTATGGCTTGGTTAATGTGTTGAACAAATTTCAGTTTTTGTCACCAATGATGCCACCTAGGAGTTTAGCCCGGTGAACTTGTTCAGTCTTAGTGTTGTTAGTAGAGATGATGTTAAAATATTTACTTTGGTTTAGGGCAGTTGGGACTAAATAATATTTGTTTTGTTTTAATGGGATTTAAGAGGAAATGAGATTTCTTTTCAACTATTGCTGCTATTCAACTGGTGAGAATGCATGCTGTAATTATATGCTGAAGTCCTATAGTCTTTTGGCTGAGAAGACGAGGGTAGAGTTATCATTGTATTGCAGAACACTGGTTTGTTTGCTGAAAGTATGAAGATCATTAATAAAAAGGTTAGAGAGCAGGGGACCTAATACAGAAGCTTTCAGGACTGATGTTTTTACTGGGAGGAAAGTAGAGGTATCATGCTTCCATTTGGCTGCCTTTGCCCTGTTGGATAGGCAACTATGGAACCAATGTAGAGAGGTTTTGGCTAGTCTTACATCAGAGATATGGAGTAAGAGATTTTCATGAGACATGCTATCAAAGTCTTTAGCTAAGTCTAAGAAAAGTGCAAAGATTATGTATACAAAGTAGAACACAAACCAAGTAAAACACAAAAAGAAAGCAAAAACTAAGAAGCCGAATAAAATTATTAAATTTATTTAGTGCTTTCGTCCAGTAGTGAGCAGGACTTCTTCAGAAAAAAACACCATCTCCCCACAGTGCAAAGATTACATTACCTTCATTTCTTTCTGTGTTTACTGTAGAAGTGCAATGAAGCAAAGCAGCACTGCTGCTGTTGTTAGGCCTAAAGCCATGGTTGGTAGGGGATAGTATTTGATTTTCTGATAAGTAGATGTGAAGCTGCGTATGTATGCATTTCTCCAGTATGTTAGATATGGGGTTAGAATGGCTATTGGTCTATAGTTAAGAGAGTTCTGTTGAGGTGCCTCCTTTGCTCTTTGTGCAGGGGTGGTATAAAACATTTTTGTCATATGTTTTCAGAGATGGACCAATTTATCAGAATGGAGATGGGATAGGTTATGGAACCAGCTGCCATTTTAAGATGCTCACTTGGGAGGTTGTCAGGTGCAGGTATGCTAGGTTTCAGTTTGACAGATGTAGCACAAATTCATATCACATAGCAGCAGACTGTCATCCATCTCTATGTAGAAGGGAGACTGTAATGGTCTTTGTTGAACTGTACTGCCACAAGGAGTATTGGTGGAGATGCCTGGTATACACATTGCTGTGGGGACAGATGTGTAGCTTTAAGTATACTAGCTTAGCTTTAGGAAACTTCCACCAGCATTCAGGGGATATGTTAAGGATATGCATGATTTGCAACACTATGCTACAACATGTGGAGAAGCAGATCTGGTTATCTGGGTTGAAAGAGGCAGCAAAAATATTTGTTGTGTTCCATGCTGCACAACATGGCATTGCACAAACAGCTGAAGCAGTAGGTAAACATATTCACAGGGCCCTCCATACCAGTCATAGCAGCAGCAGCAGAAGGGCAGGGTGAAGAGAAAGGGGTGGAAAATACAACAGCAATACATATTACCTGAGGCAGAGGTTGTTGCAGTACTTTAGAGCTGACCAAAAGGGTGGTGTCTGGTCTATATTGATGGGCATGGCACAACTATCATGGACAATCATTTATGTTATACCATAACCAAGCTATGCAAGGCAGTGCATGAGCAGACTATTTGTGCATCAGATGTCAACCTATACCAACAAGTTAGTGAGTGTCATCATCCCTTGGAGAGGTGAAAGGTGAAAAGTGATAGCAACAATAAGGGTTTGGGTCATGGGACGTAAACATGTTAGCTGCATATTCTTGGTGATAGTGGGTAGTTAGGGATCACATACTGCACTGATGGTTTGAGCTGCTGCAACATGTCCTCTGGAAATGTTCGCTGTGTTGGTTTGTGGTGTCATGGCTTGAACAGGTCCTTGGCAGGGAAAGCGTAGAACTAGAGAACCATATGTGAGCATCCTGATGTGCCATCCCATGTGTTGAGTCTGATAAACATTAACCACCATGACCTGCGTGATGCTCATGAGCATGGTTATAAGGCAGTGCAACCAAGGATGACAGGAAAGGGAACAAACTGCAGGACACTGCCTGAACAGTCTGGTGATGCAACCCAGCTATGACCAAGAGGATTCACACAGTCAGCAGTGGCAGGCCATTTGGTCACGTATAACAGTGATGCTGTCTCAGCAATGGTCTGTGCAGTTAGAGATGGGACAGCCTTTGACCAATTACCTCAGACCCTCCTATGACCACAGAGTACATGGTCTCCAAAACCAGACTGGAAGGATGTTAGAATGTGTCTCACAGACACACCTGTGGAAGAAATATTTAACTCCAAAAAACTTAGAAGGAATGTTTGCTCCCAGTGCATATATTCCATGTTGCAGTAAGTGTGCACAACATGGCAACAACAAAGCATGTATCCAGTATATTTGTGCATACAGTATGTGTATACTTGTACCACAGTGCATTGATATGGTCATGTCTTACCATAACATTGCAGTGCTACTTTGTTCAATATGTGATTCAGAAACATACAGCTGTGCTCATAGGGTTACCATTTTGCTCCAGAAGAGGACCTTAGTGAGTGGCCACAAGTACTTCATGCATTTGGAATTCAGGGCTCCAACACAGTGTCACTGGCAGATCAGGATTGTGGTGCTCTACCAGCACAGGAAATTCAGATACCACCTGCTAAGTAATTATGACAGCCTCCGTGGAATATGGATACTTGGTATAAGCTTGTAGGGATGGTAAATGATGCCACTGGCATTACTGTTTCTGGTGAACAATGTTGGCATAGGTACAGTGACCATAAGCAGTGGCAAACTCACACCTGTTTTATTGTGGGGTAGAAGTTCAGGAGAAGGAGTCTGAAACAAACTGTAAAACATTGTTCCTGCACCATTACCTTCTACTAGCTAACTGTGGTACATGTATACCTAAGAAGCATTATTTGGTTTCCATCAGTGGAGGAATGATAATGATAGCTGAATATTGTTGGTGTTGCAAAAGGCATAAGCACTTTCCCAACAGCAGGGTATGTATGACACAACTGTGATTCTGTTTGTTTCATGATTCTGCAGGTCTGGTTGTAGAAGAGGAGTTAAGGCCACAGCCACCTCTGTCTGGCCTAGTTGATTACTCTGAAGCTGAGTCACTGGTAGTTAGCGGGTCTACCTTTCAGCAGGAAGATAATGATTTCCTTACTGCAGGTTATCTGGGGCGATCGACCCTCCATGTTGACTTCTCAGTAAGACTGGAAGGATCTTCTTATCGAGTTAGATGGGATTGAACTTGCCTGGTCTCCCAGACTCATCTGTGAAGGATAGTGGCTGCTGAGGTGTGCAGGCAACAAGACACCCACCTTGGCAGTATGGATGGATCACGTTCTGGTTTCCCTGATGGAAATGCACACTGGCAGGCCCTGCCCAGTGGACACCAGGGCTGCAATCATTCCATAATGTCATCCACCCAGGTGAGTCATATTTTGTTGTTTTGTCATCTGGGCCAACCTGGTATTTAGTCATGCTAGCACCCTACCTGTTGTTTTCCTCCTTTATTTGTTCTCTCCCATTCCATCCTTGAATCTTGTCCAACTCTCTGTATCACTACATGTCTGTCTGCTGTATGTCAGTGTCTATCTACTGTTCTCCTTACCTTTTATGCATATACCCCCACTGCCTAAGTCTGTTCTGTGTGTGTTTGTCTGCCCCGCTACCTGCCCTTAGCTCAGCCCTGTTGACATATCTTAGCAGTGACGTCCATCACATTAGTGACATACCCAGCTGTAGCACTGCTCCTGCCCCAGTGCACCCCAATGCTGTTTGCTCCATGCTGTGCCTCCATTCTCTTATGTGTTCCTTTACTTGATGTCGTGGCACTACTAAGTGCCTAACACAAATTTCATTATCTGTGCCTATTACAAGTGTGTTACCTTGCACGTTTTTATATAAATCACAGCCTTAGACTTTGATGGAATAACTGGGATGGTTGGCCTGCCAGACTTGACCAGTTCTCTAATTACTGGATAAGTTGCAGACCCTACTTAACCAACAGTTTATATTCTTCCAGAATTTAGAATACTTAAACTGTGCTACATGCACTGTTAAATTATCAGTCAGTTTTCAATGCATCAATATCCTTGCTCCATTCATCCATTACTTTCTATGAAAAAATGATTATTTACATTTTCCAAAACCATATCCTTTATAGCTTACATTTTTTGTGCTCATTTGCTCCTCCATCTGTTGATTATCAACTTCCTCTCTGTCAGTCAGCCCATTCATTCCCTATAACCAGGACAAGGGTCATCTGGGAGGGATCATTATTTAGACAGCAGTCTGATTGGTTTAAGATTTTATAGTAAGTATTACTCTCCTGTGTACCTGGCAAGCTGCCAAGGGCTAGATGTGCAGTGGGTTGACCTCCTTGGTCATCCCTCACTTCTACAAGGGATGTCCCCTTAAAACAAACCTTCTCTCCCCCTAAAGCATGAGTGGTGGTTTCTCCAGTCTCCACCTGGGAAACTGCATCACCCAAGTTTGCCTCTGAGTACATGCAACCCTTCCCAATCCTGAAGAGAGGCATAAGGTCTCCAAAAATCAAAAACACATATAAAAAAATAATAAACTCTAATAAATTCTAAATATTAAACAATATGCAATGTATGTGTTTTTAATTTTTGGAGTGAGAATTGTGTGTCACTTTAAAAATAATAGTGTAATATTTACTAATTGGAGAGCTTATTCAAGTATGGGCTGTATTGTAAAGGTTTGTCTGAAGAAGTTCATATATACATTGTGAATGAAAGCGCTAACAATAAACCTGTTGGGAGAAAGGAATATCTGTTGTGATATCTTTTCATTGTTTTTTAAGTCGTTTGGTTCATTTTTTCAGTTTTTTTGTACTGTTGCCAGTAATCAACCCCCTGTAGCCTGGGATGCATTTAGTGCTGCAGCAGTCTGTGCCATGAAGTTAGGAACCTATGCCTTATGTTTATATCCTCTTATCCTTTGTACATTGAATGCAGACAAAGCCCTTTATGTCCATTTTCTTATAGTGTCTGGTGCAGAACTTTTTTAATCTATTTGTTAAACAGGTAAACTTGCTGGACACCACTGTTCATTTTCAGGGATGATTTGGGAACACTGTCTAATTAAATAACTTGCTCAGAGTTAAACAGTAGGCAGATTAAGGTGAAAGGAGTAAAACTCTGTACCCTAGACACAACAATCACCTCATTAACTACAGCGGTACTGCTTTTGCTAAACTGCCTTAGTAATGTCAGTATAGTTTTAGAATTGGCATTTGTGGATCTATGCACGCCACATGCTACTTCATATGTGACTGCATTATTTCTACAATAGAGGATATTTCTTTTTGTCTTATGTCTCCCAGTGCTCCCATTCATCTTCAGTGGGGCTTTGCTGCATTGCTGGCATACCTTTATGGCATTTGGTATGGTCACCTCATCTTCCATTCTACTACTGCTGCGCTGTTGCTTCGCTCTTCTGATATTTTTTGTTTTACTTTATGCTGCTAAATCCTTTCCATCCGTCTAAGACTGTAAAGACTCTGAGACTGTCACGTTCATTGTTATGCTTTATTTCCCTTTTTGCGCATGTACCATACTACATGCCTTTGTGTCATCTGCAGTAATGCACACATTTTCCTTACAGAGTTTCAATGGTTTCACTTATAAAAAGGAATGAAACATTGGACACTGTACTGCTAACTATCCATTCTTTGCTGTAGAGTCCATGTTTGACATCACCTATGTTTTGAATGGATAATTCTTCAGTCATGTTACTATCTTTAATCCATTCCAAGGAAGTCAAACTGGAGACTAACATGATAAACAGAATCTTACTTCACTGTACCTTCTGTATCCCTTAACCATTTGTAAAGTCCTTTAATAATACACTGATCTTTAATACATTTTGATAGATTATGCAACATGATAGTGTGATTAATTGTGTCAGATTGCTTACTATAATCAGGTTAAAGGAAAATCACACAATGTCCCTGGTCCAGTAGTTTATGCACATAATTTAGGCTAATAAAACTGATGCTTACCTCACAGGTGTCTATTAGGAATTACAAAAACGACACAAAAGCGAGTAAAAACCTAAGAAAAGTTTATCAACACACTCTAGCCTGTTAGGCATTACCTCACAGTTCTCTTAAGGAGCAGTTGTAACTATTTAGGATATAGTCTGCAGACTTAATGCCCAGGGAAGATATGTAGGTGTCAAGAGTCAGAGAAGGCCTGCTCTTACACATATGCAAAACAGAAAAGAAATGGTGGGGATTTCAAATATTCTTCCAAACAAGGGAAAACAATCTTTTACTGAGAGTTTGCCTATTCCTTTTCATGTAGTACATGAACATAGAAACAAAATCAAGAACTTTATTTTATGGCTAAGCCACAACCAGGTGATTCAGTGCCTGCCATTCTGATGTGAAATGTGTGAACAAGATAACTGCTTCACATTCACTAAAGCAGTCACCTCAGTGCAAAACCTTCTATCCCCATTGTGTCTGCATTTCTACTGCATTTTCCTTAGTCTGTGAATCTTAGTCTTGTAGTATCACTCACAATAGCGAGAAAAGTGTGAATTGCTGCAGGATCTGAGCTGCATTTATTACATTTCTACTGCATTTTTTTTCTGCTTGCATTTAACTTGGCTTGGAAACCATAGGTCTTGTCTTGTAGTAACATGCACAATAGTGATAATATTGTAAATTGTTGCAGGATTTAAGACTTATTTATTACATTTCTACTGAATTTTTTTCCTGTTTGCATTTTATTTCATCTGGGAACCTTGGTCTTGTAGTATCATTCATAATAGTAAGACTAGAGAACTGTGAATTGTTGCTGGATCTCACCCTTATATATACACTTATAATGCATTTTTCCTGTTTGCTGATTAGATTCCTCTCTAACTTATCTCTTTTAATCTGTGCTGAGCTGTGCAGTAGTGGTTTGTAGTGCCCTGCAGGCGCCTACAGTTGTAATTTTCCATATAAAACCTCCTGAACTATTTTTTCAAGTGTTTAGCAGAGTATAGAACAGTTAATTTGCTCACTGAGAAACATTGCCATGAGTGGTGTTTTAGATCAATCCTGCACTTCTCCTCCCAACCTATCAATTCCAAACCTTGATTACACCACCCCTGATAGATCATAAAAAAGAGGATCCATAGTCATGGATGTGCATTTTCTTACTAACTCTGCAGCCAACCTGGAAGAAATGGGCATCCTGAGACAATTGTCTCATGTTTACTGACAGCCACATTATTTTTATTTGAGAGATGTAATTACAATCTCTTAGGAGACAAAGCTGTCGCATACAGACACTGATATCTCCAAACAGGTTGCCAGTAATGCACCCACTATACCTACTATGGATCAGACACATAAACTTACATTTATTGATTTACTTTATTTTACATTTGTTAACCGGGTAGTGTCTGGCTGGGCAAGTAGCCAATTTTCAGCAGAGACAACGGAAGAAAAGCTCCATAACATTACAAAAAAAAAAAAAAAAATTCCAAAAAATTTACAAAGATTTACAAAGAATATACAACAAGTTTTAAAATTGTCTACAATCACAGTTTACTAAAAGAGAATGTAAACAGAAAAACATTACATTTCCTAAGCCTTACTACAGACATGAAACTCATTAGATACATAACTAAAATAAACCATTGTGGCATTTTCATTTGGTAGAAGTAAGACAAGGAGAAGATAGCAGAAAAGAAACATTTGATTGATTCCATGAGAAACTAGCCAGGAGTATTACAGAAGCATAGCCATTGCTGAGTAAGGTAATCCTTTAGGAGCTGTTTGAAGCTATGACTATCTGTATTTTTTAGGATATTCTGGGGTAGTAGGTTGCACTGTTTGGCTACTTTATAGGAGAAGAAAGAGTCACCAAAGTAATTATGGGACTTAGTTACCTTGAATATAAGTTTATCAGACGATCTAAGGGTTCTGAAGTTGGTATTTAGTTGCACTAGGTTGGAGAGTACACGGCAGTTTTCAGGTTTGTGGATAATAGAGTGGGCAGTGGTGAGCTGACTGAGCAATAACAGATTGGGAAATTCAAGCCAGTGTAATTTTTGAAGAGCAAGGCAATGATGGGTCATGTTGGGTATATTAGTGGCAATATCCTGTGGATTTTAAATGTAAGCTACTCAAACCTCAAAGGCTTCCTATAAGCTTCCCTCAGCAATCTCTCTAACACTCCTCAAAGACAACACTCCCTAAGCCACAACCACATCTCACAATGTCTCATTCTCTAAGCCCTTACGGCAAACTGCAACAAAACTCAAAATATTGGTCATTGGAGACTATATTGTGAGACACACTCTTACCCTCCACCAGCCTGAGCAAGGAGACAGTCATGGTCAGATACCAATCATGGGCAAAGATCCGCCAGATCCCACCTGCACTCAGGACATTGAACCACAAGTATTAGTATGACTGTCATAGTCCATGTGGGTATCAATGACCTGAGCCATACCTCCCTGGACTATATGAAGAAAGACATGATAAAGATTTCAGATTATGTGTACCATGCAGGTATAAACCTGAACAGCATTTTATCGTTTCCCGGTATGATACCACAGTATAAGCAGAAAATAATTGACTTTAATCATTGGCTTAGTTACTGATGTCATTCTAAGGGGGTCCAATATTTGTCACCTTAGGAAGACATGCTTAACTGACCATGCTGCTTTGCCTTGGATGTTCTGCACCTGTCCCCACTAAGCTTTCTGAAATTGACCTATTTTAGGCAATGCCAATCTGATAAACCTTCCACCACAGTAAAGTCTATGCAAGATAAACTAAAGGTGTTACTGCTCAATGCTAGGAGTCTCAACAAGAAGTTTCACTCCCTTGAAATACTCCTAACTCTGAAGAGTATTGACATCTATGCAGTTACTGAGACATGGTTTAAAGCCATGGAAGCAGCCCAGCAGTACATGGCTATAATGCCTTCCAGTCATTTAGACCAGCTACTACACAAGAATGCACAATAGGTGGATGTTTATCAATCTACATAAAAAGTATGGATACCTGAAGATTAGTCAAACCATATGACATGTTTTTGCTACTCCATGTCCAACTAACCTTAGGTAAAGTCCAACACAATATCCTTGCTAGCTATAGGTCCCTGTCTATGATCCGGGATAACCATGCCACATACCTGAATGTACTGGTCTCATTCACAGTTTAGTTCAACACCATATTCAAGGGTGATTTCAACTATCCCACCATAAACTGGGATACATACACAATCACTTAACATGCAGGCTCAAAGATTCCTGGATTTTACCAATGCAAACACACTGGAACAGCTAGTCTGCACACCAAGTAGGGTGAAAATAGCCTGGATTTGGTATTCACAAAAATGAGGAAATGATGGACCCCTCCAAGTGTAATGTCCTCACTGGTCAGATCAGATCACAAATAGGTCACCCTTAAAATAAATATAAAGGCTGAACTCCCAGCAAACCTCCAAGGCTAACTACCCCCTATTAAGCGATGGCATAATTAAATTCCAAGTCCCCCCCCCCATACTCAAGAGAACATGGTGGCCTTTGAGGAGTGTTTATGGAAGTGCTTTATAAGCATGTAAATAACTGCATAGAAACAGTAGTTCCAAACTGAAATAAACTTAGGACAAACTCCAAAAACAATCCCCTTTGGTAGACCCCAATATAAATTGGTTGTACAATAAAAGAAAATCCTGTCCAAAAATACAAAGGGCTATGCCCAAAAGACAAAACCTCCCTCATCAGTCTCAACAAGCACCTCAAGGGACTAGTCAAATCCACCATAGCCAACTTCAAGGTAAAAATAGCTTCCTAGGCTAACTATAAGGCATTTTTCAGTTATGAATCCAACTTTGAAGGGAGCACCCAACAATGTGCTGAACTACTGGTAAATAGAACTTCCTATACTAAACCGGGAGATATAGCAAGTTTGCTGGCCAATAAATTTAGTGCCAATTTCACCCCCTATCACCTCCTTTTCCCCCTAGGAAATGCCCTCTACCATTTATCCTCCAACTGTCACTAAAGAACAGGTCCTTAGAACACACTCCAGAGCTAAGAACACTGGATCAATGGGTTCTGATCATATCCGAGGATGCCTGTTTTTTTTTTAATTTCTCCAAGTCTTTTGGGTTTCTAATACCGTGATGGGAATGGACCCCATTCCTAAGTAAAGTATGATTAAAGTTCATGAAATTAGTACTGTTTCAATCTTTGATGTCAGCCAGAAGTGCTCTTCGCAGCACCCACAATGTGCCCAGTAATGACTCCTCCTGCAATTCGTACAGAGTTACATGTATTGGTTACATATCTAAATACAATCATTGATTCTTTTTTATAAGATCTGTTGCTCCTTCTACTATTGGAACTGCCTGGCCATCTTTTTTCCACATTGCTCTTTTTTTTGCCTGTAAATCCTGATATTTTATGACTTTATGTCTCTGTGTATGCAAGACACTGTAGTCACTGGGTGTAGTGATTTCAGTGATCGATGCTACTTTTGTTTTCTTTTCATGGACCACTATATCTGTTTTTTTCACATCTATCTTTTGAACTGTTGGTAATGGGTGATCCCATGTGATGTAGACGTCATCATTTCCTATCATGCTTTGGGGCTCATGTTTCACAACTCTGCTGTATTAATGAACACAAATATTTATTTGAAGCTTCTGACAGTTTTTCTTATGGAAGTATTTTTCTTTCCTCTAATTTCTCCCTTAATCTTTTTGTATATCTTGTGTCTGGAATTTCTAGGCTTTTTGCATAATAGTAACAATAGATAATTTGTTTCTTATCCTCAATAGTCTTCTTTGGCCTATCAGTTTTTGTGATTTTTGTGGACTGCTACTTGGGCCATCCTTCCCTGAGCCTGGCCTGGCCCCATTGTAGGAATGTGTCTGTATTTTGAGTATTCTACACTGCCATTTTTTCCAGTCGTAGCACCCGTGCATCTACCAGGATTGGGCACATTTTTTTTATCCTGGGTCTTCTGCACCAAGCTATCTTTTTTAATGTTTGACCTACTTCTGTCCATGATATATGCTATATAAAATACAGTCTATATATCAGTGTTGTCTTGGTGAGATTTTGTGAAAAACAGGGTGCACCTCTTGAAGAAGGTACTCACCAAGACTTGAGGATGAATTCAGTTTCAATAATACTACTCTCCTTTGCTTGCTGCCTTATCATCTCTCCATTCGGAACCCATATAACTGGAAACATGATCTGGCAGAACCACTAGAATCTCTAATGTTAAGTTGTCTATCACGCCTTCATTCTTGCTGGATGGGTTCAGAGCCGATCCTCGGCTCTGACTCGGCCTTTTACTAAAGCTCGAGAGCTATTTACCAGCTCAAGGCCTCCCCTTATCCCACAGTGCTAGGTGTCAGATATCCAGATCTCGTTTGCCGCTTCAGCTAAGAGGTTGCGTTTTTTTACTGGCTCCAGGTCGTATAATTCTTTATTGTATTTTTTGCTGCCAGTATTGTGTAATATTTAGTTATTCTTCCCTATTAGTTTAATTAGATTGTGTACCCCTTTAGATCCCACTTAGAAACTCTTTTTTTCAGTTGTTACAGAGTTTTCTTCACCCCCCCTCACCCTTTAGGGTAGTGTTAGGCCTAGTTAGCTGCCTTTTTCTAGTCTTATAGTCATCTTGTATAATATCTGTTGTGGTTTTAGTGGTATTGTTACTGTTAGTTTTACCTAGTGCATGTGTGTGTATTGTTTTAAGCACTAGTTAACTTTCCTTAGTATCTCTTCTGTAATATGTCTAAAGATACCAAGGTCTCAGGTTTCAAGAAGTGTGACTCGTGCTGTCAGAAGATGCCTCTGACAGACAGTCACACTTCTTGTGTTTATTGCTTGGGCCCCCTACACCTGCAGGACTCCTGTTCGGTCTGTCATGCCTTCAGTCCAAGAGTCCTGCAGGAGCATAGGAATAAGCTCATTTTGAGGGGCTTGTTAAAACCAGAAGGATCCCCGGCCAAGCCTTCGTCGGGGAAATCCTTAAAGCCCGCCAAACCGTCGACATCCTGTTTAGAGCTGACACCTCCTCATCGGTTCTGGCTGGAACCGACACTTCGAGACCTCAGTCGGCTCCGACAATGCTATTGGAGCCTTCTCTGAGCTGAAAGCATTCGAGGTCTCCCTTGTTAGAGTCCGTTCGTTTGGCTCCCAGGTCTCCATTACTCCAATCGGAGCAGAGCCATAGATCCTATTCCTCTCGGTCCTCCAGACTATCTGATCATGACTTTGAGAGAGTGGTCAGTAGATTCCTTAAGTCGCAGGTACTGGCCAAAATGTTGACTAGCCCTTCTCAACAGACTGTGGCTATCCCTGTGTCTTCAACAGTTCCTCCTCTGACTCTACCACTGTGTTCGGAGCCGGAGCTTGTTGGGGCTCGAATCGTCGGAACATCGGAGCTGATACCACACCTTTCAGCTCCCTCGTCGGCTCCGATCTCTTCAATGGTTCCGTCCTTGGAGGGATCTGGGCACCGAGACTCCCTCGTCGGCTCTGAGGGGGCGAGTGGCATCGGACCCTTGTCCGACCCCGTTCTCCCTCTCGGGGTGTCGGCGCAGGTGAGCTCAGTCCTGACATTGGCCTCGGAGCCATCCCTCTCGGTGCCGGGAGGGGTTCACGTCTCTTTGGAGTGGGGACCCTCTTCTCTGCCTGATAGGGGCGCCTTTGAGGTCATGAGGAGCGTGCTGACTCCGGTGTCGGCTCCGTGATCGACCCCTTCGGCTCCTCCCCCTATGGTGCCTGCGTCAGTCTCTGTCCACCCTCCTGGCCCCAAACATGGGGAACAGGCGCTCCAGGTAGCCCCATTGGGTGTATCTTCCTCTTCCGAGGCCTCCCCTGATCATTCAGAGGAGCCCCCTCAGAAGAGAAAATGTAAGAGGAAACATGTTGACTCCCCCGAGTCAGTCACCTCAGACACCGACTTGGAGGATTCGGAAGGGTCCCCAAGGTCCCCCTCTGAGGATGTCTCCTTCTCAGACATCCTTGAGATCCTTAGGCAGAGAGGGAACTGGACTGCCCTTAACCCTTCCGAGGATGAGTCGGTGTACCTGGATGCATTTGGTTCTTGCCCTTCCACCTCCTGGGTGTCTCCACCTTTCGACCCGCTCATGGAAGTGGTGGCTCGGAAGGCGTGGAAGGCCCCGGACACAGTGGATCCAACTCCCTGCAGGCCCACAAAATTCATTACAGTCCCATCCGACAAACAGTTTCTTACAAAGGGTGTCCCTGTTGATGCCATGGTGGCTGCAGCAGCCACTAAGAAGGAGTTGGCTGACCCTTCTGTACCTGTCCATCCACCTAATAAAGAATCTAGGACAATGGACAGGTATGGGAAGTGGATGTTTTCTTCAGCGACCTTTTCCATGCGGTCACTGAACTATCTGTGCCATTTCACCCACCTTCAAAGGGATCTCCTTAAGGAACTGGGTGATACCCTTCAGGATCCATCTGCTGTGGGGTCTCAGGAAAAGATTAACTCCCAGCTGGCGACCCTTAACTCTATAGTCAACTCCTCCATGCGGCTCATTTCTTATGCAGCCAATGGGGTGAGTAGGGCCACAGGCACAGGCGTGGCTTTGAGAAGACATGCCTGGATGCGGTTATGTAACTTTGCTGACCCCTTTAAGGCATCCTTCACCAATACCCCCTTCAATGGTTCGGCTTTGTTTGGACCACAGGTGAAGGATACCCTTACCAGGTGTGAGCAGGAAGGCAAGACTCTCTCTGCCGTGGGAGTCAGTTTTTCTACTCCCTCTAGACCATACCCTGAAGGTCAGAAGAATGGAAAAATGTGATTTCACAAACCCCAGGGAGTCGTGCCTGACACACGTGGTGAGTTTCCCTCCAGGGGCAGAGGAGGGAACAACAATAGATACCTCCTGAGGGGCAGAGGGGGTCTGCAAAATCAGGGTAGCAGGGAAGCTTTCTCTGACAAACCCTTTCAGCACCCCTGAGGGGCTGCCCGACTGTCGATCCTCGGAGGCAGTCGGGGGAAGATTGTCACTGTACCCAGAAGCCTGGCGACTCCTCACACAAGACAAATGGGTACAGTCTATCATATCCAAGGGTTACAAAATCCCTTTGTCAACACCCCCATGTAAACAAACAGATCCCTTCCAGATGTTCCACCCCATCTAAGGGAACAAGCAGTACTAGAAATTTCAAAACTGCTAGAAAAAACTGCCATCCAGCCAGTCCCAGCAGACCAGCAAGGATCTGGGATTTACTCCAAGTTCTTTTTGGTACCAAAAAAAAACAGGGGACTGGAGACCCATTTTGGATCTCAGCAGGTTAAACAAGTCTGTTCAAAGAACGAAGTTCCGTATGGTCACGCTTCAGTCCATTCTACCCTTTTTGGGTCCGGACAACTGGATGTGCTCCATAGACCTTCAGGATGTGTACTACCATATCAAAATGAACAGACACTCCAGAAGGTTTCTCTGCTTCCGGCTAGAAGCCAGTCACTATCATTTCAGAGCCCTGCCCTTTGGTCTCACCACAGCCCCAGGGTGCTCACCAAATGCATGGCAGTGGTTACGGCTCACCTGAGATGATGAGGATTCCAGGTGTTTCCATATCTAGACGACTGGCTCCTAACTGCTTCCACCGGGCATCAGCTAATCCGAGCCAGGGATTATACCATCCAAACTTGCTCTGAGCTAGGTATCTCTATAAACTTCGAAAAGTCTGCATTGTCGCCTTGTCAATCTATAACCTTTATAGGTGCCATATTAAATACAAAAGAACTGTCTGCAAAACTTCCATTAGAAAGAGTATTAGACATTTGCCGACATGTTCAAACATTACTACAGTGCAAGAGAATTCAGGCCAGATTTGTACTGAAAACCTTGGGTCTCATGGCAGCATCAATCACATTACTTCCCCTGGCTCGTTTTCACATGTGGATTCTTCAATGGATGCTTTTTACCCAATGGTCCTTTCAACAGCTTCCAATGTCTCACAACATAATAATCGCCCAATCATGCAAAGACCACCTTTCTTGGTGGATGGTCTCCCCTCAAGTTTTTCAGGGCAGACCGTTTGTCCTTCCTCCTCCAGTTGCCACGGTGACAACGGATGCTTCCCTGATTGGGTGGGGGGGCATTTTCAGGGCAGGACTGTCCAAGGCACTTGGCAACCCCTAGAGTACCATCTGCACATAAACGTCTTGGAGATGAGAGTGGTACTTTTAGCGTTGCAAGCTCTTCAGGACTCTCTACCTACCGGGACTATTGCAGTTCAGACGGACAATATGTTGGTAGTGTGGTACATTAGTGGAACCAGGTCCTATCCCTTATGTCGAGAAGCACTCAGACTCTGGCAGTGGGCAATCTCCTCTCAATGGTTTCTGATAGCAACGCACATCCCCGAGAAGTCCAATGTCATAGCAGACAGGCTAAGGCAATCCTTATGCCTCATGAGTGGTCTCAATCAGTTAGTAGCAGACAAAATTTTCCGCAGATGGGGTCAACCTTGCTGCGACCTTTTTGCAACCCCTCTCAACAGCAAGTGCAGTGACTTCTTCACTCTCTTCCCCCTCCCAAGCCATTCCCCTAGAGACTCTCTAGTTCACGATTGACCCCGGGGTCTTCTCTATGCATTCCTTCCTTTTCCCTTAATTCCAAAACTGATTCAGAAAGCGACTGCTTTGGGAACCAGGATGATCCTCATTGCTCCTTACTGGCCTCAACAAATTTGGTTCCCATTCCTGCATCGTCACCTGCTGGAGCAGCCCTGGAATCTGAATCCAGTGCCAGACCTCTTGATCCATCAGTCGGGTGGGCTGCACCAATCCCTTCACTCTCTCAGCCTCACAGCTTGGTTGCTCCACTTCCAACCTTAGCCAGGCTTCAACATATTTCTCAGCCAGTGTGTGAAATCATACTTTCTTCACACAAATCTTCTACTAGGAAGACTTATGCTAGTAAGTGGAAACATTTTTCTTTCTGGGCAGAGGCTAGAAAGATAGACCACTTTACAGCCCGTGTCCATAATGTTTTAGATTTTTTGGCGGAACTTTTTTGAGCAGGTTCCTCGTCTGCCACCATTAGGGTCCAATTGGCTGCTATCGCAAATTTTCACGTTGGTCTATCAGAGTCCAGTATCATGTCCCACAAACTTTGTCAGGCCTTTCTTAAGGGGACTATTTTACTTAGACCCCTCGGTTAAATTCCTCCCCTCCCTCCGTGGGATTTGAACTTGATATTAACTTCTTTGATTCTCCCTCCTTTTGAACCTGTGGCTTCTTGTTCCTTAAAGTTACTCTCCTGGAAGACTCTCTTCTTAGTAGCCATCACCTCAGCCAGAAGAGTATCGGGACTTCAAGCCCTTTGTATTCGTCCTCCTTATCTTATTTTTCACAAAGATAAGAGTTTTACTCAGGACTAATCCTTCCTTTTTACCCAAAATACCCTCAGAGATAAATCTCTATCAGGCTATTGATCTTCCTGTCTTTTTTCCTAATTATTCAAACAGAGCTGAACAAAAGTTACACTATTTGGACGTTCACAGGCAATTATGTTTTTATTTGGATAGGACCAAACAGACAAGAAAATCAGATCAACTCTTCCTGTCCTATGCTGAGGGCAAGCAGGGCCTGCTGGTTTCTAAGGTAACCTTGTCCAGGTGGCTGGCCTGTATTATTACCTTGATCTACCAACTGAGACATAAAGAACTCCCTACAAAACCAAAAGCTCATTTCACCAGAGCATTAGCTACATCGGTAGCTTTTCAGGCTAGACTACCAATGGAATCTATTTGTGCTGCAGCCACATGGGCCACTCCTCATACCTTCATTTCACATTACAAGTTGGATGTGGCCTCCAGGAGTCGAGCTGATTTTGGTTCCACTGTGCTCAAGAGTCTGTTTCAATGAGCCACCCAGGGCTAAGGTGCTAGGGATGCTGTCCCATCCAGCAAGAATGAAGGAGAGATAGACAACTTAACATTAAGAAGTTATGTACCTACCATAATGTTCCATGTTAGTTGTCTTCATCTCGCCTTCTTTCTTGCATCCCACCCTCCATCCCCCTAGCCTGGTTAGGACCGAGAAGAATCCCTTTTGTGGCCTTCTTCCTATGGTTGACTCTTTTTTTAGGTTACGTCCTCCTCTGTTTGTAGCACTGTAGGTAAACCTTGTGGTGGGAACAGGTGTTTTTTCCATGGTGTTAGCTCTACCAAATAAGATCTGGATATCTGACGCCTAGCACTGTGGAATAAGGGGAGGCCTCGAGCCAGTAAATAGCTCTCGAGCTTTAGTAAAAGACCGAGTTGGAGCCGAGGATCGGCTCCGAACCCATCCAGCAAGAAAGAAGGCGAGATGAAGACAACTAACATGGAACGTTATGGTAGGTACATAACTTCTTATTCTTTCACAGTCTCCAGACAAGCTTAATCTCTAGGGAATGAAAGACTGCAACAACCATCCCTCTACACAAAGGCAGACCATAAACAGAAGCAGGGAACTACAGAGCCATAAGTTTGACTAGTCATATATGCAAGGCCATGAAAATAATTACTGTGGACCTGATAAAGACAGGAAATGTTCAAATATTGGACCCATCCCAGCTCAGTTTATTCAAGGGAAGGTCAACCCTACTAAACCTGATGGACTACTTTGAGAAGGTCACTAGATCCATGGACAAGGGCAACAGCACATACTGCCTTCCTTGACACAATACCTCACTCAGGTATTATAGAAAACCCACAAATTTAGGCATAAATCCCTACATCACCCATTGGATAGCCAAATGGTTCACAGATAGCACACAAAGTTAGGATGGGTGAAATCCACCTCCATCAAGAGGCTGTTAGCAGCGGTGTCCCACAGGGCTTGGAACTGGGACCTGTACTGTTTGATATACTCTCTGAAGTCAAAGCAAATGTAAAGGGCCTTTGTCTAACTAAATTTGCTGATAACAACAAGCTGGGTACAATTCCTGAACACCCCAAAGATGTAAATCTCCTCCAGGTGGGTCTGACACAAACAAAAAACTGGCGCCAGAACCATGGCATAAAACTTAATGCAAAAATAAATGTGCAATTATGCCCTTTGGGAAAACAACCACACCTGTAAATTGCAACATTGATACCACTCCCATAAAAGTAAACCCAGTGGATTTCAGACTGAGAATTACTTGAACTTTGATCACCACATGTCCATGGTAGTAAGAAAATTCTTCTATGTGGTGCAACTTATAAGTAAGGGCATGGCATCCAGATCTAAGGAGATCATAGTTCCACTATACTCAGCCCTTGTTAGACCAATAATCAAGTACAATGTATCCTTCAGCATGTACCTGACCAGGCATTTACAACAGTGGCATCAACATTCCTCCCTAAAGGTGTAAACAATATGCCCTATGGAGTCCACATGTTGTCGGTCTCCTACAGATTACTGAGGGGCAATCTATGTCTAATGTACAAGGTATTCTCTAATCCAGCCCTGATGGATCTGCTACACATTTGCATAACAAACAGCAATAGAATTATGTCACTTAAGGTGATATAAGGATATAAACCTTACCTTTGATATACATAAAACATGTAGGAGGGACAGGTATGTGTCTCAGAGATTACCCTTTCTCTGCAACAGACTGCCCACTCATGTTAAACAGAGCTCTTCCTTAAGCATATTCAAATGCAATTTAGAACAATGGATGGGAAATTGCAAACTCAACCCTGGCTTGTTGCCTGTGGCCCTTATGGATAGGGGCAGTTTGTAGATTCCCTAAGGCACAGACATATACCAGAACCCTTCTAGCCCAAGGACACTGATAATTGTGAAAACTGGGGCATAAACGACTAGGCTTAAAAAGGTTCTAGGGCCGTTATAGGTTCATAGGTAGGTACTAGGCTATCTGCCTGAGGGCATTTATAAGCCTAGCCAGAGTGTGTCGGCTTTTGCCTCCCCATTGATTAATTAACTGAACCTCTGTCAAGCAGAGACAATGAAGTGATCCCAGGGGTGTATTTTCTGTTACCCATCCACTCGTCAAGGTTTCTCTTGAAGAGTGTTAGTGAGGGGCTCTGCCTAATGTAGTTAGGAATTTTGTTCCAAAGCATGGGGAGTCTCTGTGACAGGAATCTATCACTCCAGCATGTTCTATTTATTGTTGTGGTGAGGTTTAGCTTACTAGAGCACATGGCTCGCAGTGACTTGGATTTCTTTAGGTGAAGCATGTCCACCAATTCTGAGTTGGACGTGGCTTTGTAAGTCAGGCAGAGATCACCTCTGACTAAGCGATATGCCACTGAGTACAGCCGGAGTTTTTTCATTCGGGCTGCATAGGACATATGTTTGAGGCCAGTAATCCTCTTGGTGAGGTACTTTTATGGTCTTTCCAGCTGTTAGAAGTGTCTTGTGAGGTACATCCCAAATGGGGCATTGTACTCTATGATGGTTCTGATGAGTGACGAGTAGAGGGGCACTATAACCTCTTTATTTCTAGATGCGAACCCTTTAGTAATTAGATGGGCCACATAGAAGGATTTCCTAAATACTTTGGCAATATGATTGTCCAAGGAGAGATTACTATCTACCTGGATCCCCAGATCTCTTATTACTTCTTCTGTATTAAGGGGGCTGCCACCTATGTGGTAATTCGTGGGTGTTCTGTTTTTCCCAAATGGGATGACTGTACATTTTTTGACATTTAGCTTGAGGCCATGACTTTAACACCAGATGTCCATCTCAGTAAGGCCTTTTTGGAGGATGTCCGTGTCAGCTGGAGAGTCAATTATGGCTCCCAGTTTGCAGTCATCTGTGAACTTGGTTAGCCATAGTCCTCCTGTGTTTGCCTGTACGTCTGAGAAGTATATGCCGAACAGTAGGGATCCCAGGACTGAGCCTTGCGGGACACCACTTGTGACTGGTTTAGAGTCGGACCTGGAGCCTGCTATTCTTACTGTGTAAGTTCTGTCTGTAAGCAAGTTGGCAACCCATCTTGTGACGTAGGGGTTTATGTTCAGGCTGGTGAGTTTTTCTATAATACCCGAGTGAGGAATAGTGTTGAACGCCTTGGCGAGGTCAAGGTAGGCTGTGTGAACCACCCTTTCCTTGTCTATGGCCTTGGTGACTGTCTCAAAGAAGTCAACCAGGTTTAGTAGGCATGATCTGCCCTTAACAAAGCTGAACTGGGTTGGGTCAAGTGTTTGGAGGTTCCTAATGTCTTTGTTAATGAGTTCCATGATGATGCGCTCCATAGCCTTGCAGACCAGGCTAGTCAGGCTTATGGGGCGATAGTTACCAGGGTCAGTTGTGGCCCCTCCTTTGGGGAAGAGAATAACCGTTGTTGTACACTATTCTATGGGCACGTAGCCTGTGGAGAGGCTGAGGTTGAACAGCATGTTTAGGTGGGGGGTTAGTTTGTTCTGTAGTTCGTGCAAGACGCATCCTGGGACACCATCTGGCCCCTGCAAGACGCATCCTGGGACACCATCTGTTAGCCTTTTAACTTCCTAGGATCACTATGTCCTATGATCCTATAGCTTTTATTTTACACCTAAAGCAATTTAATTTGAAAAAAATAATGTCTGACAAACAATGCATTCACTACAACAGAGGTGAAGGTAGTTTTGCAAAATTCAAGAAGCTTAAACAAAAAGCAAGTAGCTTTGAGGTTGTTCTTATATAAAGAACTTGATGTTTATCCAATAACATAAATATAGTTTAAGGGTACTAATCCTATATCTTGCATCTCGTGGAGTAGTCCTTTCCTTGATTTAGGCCAAATGGAACAGGCAGTGGTGTATGTCTCTTTGGTGAAGGATACCTAACAACTAAACTTTTCGAAAACAACATGAAAATAGAGCTTTTACTTTTAGATCTAAATTCAACATTTTTGAGTGTTACAGACACCATTCATGCCACGTGCAGAGGGTGAAAACTTACTGTATTGTAGCTAATAGAGCAAAAAATAAAAGATAGCAGTATTCCTGTGGCAGATTTCAATCATTCACATATTGACTGGGATGACTGGGATTCTTGGCATAAAAAGTTTCAATTTCTAGAATATTTTACAAAGCAACATAACTTAGCACAGCTCAGGTCATTTATAATATCCAGCTATAAAAACAACATAATAGATATGACTCTAAGAGACACTACATCAACTTGATTACCCCCGTGGTACTGCCCTAGGTAATATACAGGCAATGTGATATCATTATTCTTATCCTAAGAATTAGATTGTACAAAATGTGAAATGTTTCCACCCTTCTACATCATAACAGTGAAAACTATACTGAAACAGATGCATTTGTCATAGAAAAAAGACCTTCCCATCTCAAAACATTTAATGAACTACATGTAACATCACAAGATGTTGTTTGGCCCAGACACAAAGAACTTGATAGAAATACACACACTATCAGAAGAAATGAAACATCAAAAAAACCACATCAGGAAGAAAATTTTCAGGGGGGAAGATATTATCCAGCCTGGAGGGGAACAAAACAATGGTACAGGACTTGAATAGGTCCAAGATTCACGTTTTGACAGACAATGTGTTGATAGAAGACATTAGTAGTATGACCATTCTAAATGAAAATCAGATAGAACCCACCAACCCTGATCCACACCCCAGTATTCTTTCATATGATGGATTCAAGGTTTTCAACTATACGACCATGGAGGTCACAGACACGTGTGCAGAATTGCTGAGTAAAGGTATGAAGTTCATACCTATGAGAGGATGGAATTTATTGGATAGCATCAAGGAGATTAAAAAATATTGTAGAAAATTGAATTTGGCCCTACAATTTAACAGTAATGCCGAGTCCCATTCTAAGGCCAAGGGTATAGCAGGTACAGAGCTAACCAAAAAAAGCACGTACATACCGACTTCCAACCCCCATGTTCACAACTTTGAACAGCTTGTATGTAATGACATCTATTGGGCATATAACAGGATGCAAGGAAAGAGACACAGCATGTATGACAATCTTACAGGGTTGGAAAGAAAATGCCTATCTGATCTTATCACAAACAAGGACATCAGGGTCATGAAACCTGATAAGGGAGGGGGAGCTGTGATTTTTTCCACTGATAACTACAACTGTGAGATATACAATATACTCCAGAATTCTGGGAATTATGAGAGCATTTCTCTCAATCAGGTCAACATAGGCCATAAACGGATTGACCTCATCATAGAGGAATACCTTATAGACAACAGGATTTCTAATGACACTTATTCCTACATCAAGGTGGACCATCCAGTTCTAGCCAAGATGGTGGGTATCCCCAAGATACACAAATCTATTCCGAAACCACCCTTTCGTCCAATTGTATCAGGCTCTAGTTCCAAAACCTTCAAAATAGGACGATTGATTGACAGTTGGCTCAAGAAGACCTACGACAACATTCAACATATCATCAAGGACTCATGGAGATTTTTGGGGGCCATCACCAAAGATGTATGGAACACCAATTTGATTTATTTAACAGTGGATGTGGTTGACCTCTTCTCTAGTATACCCAGGACAGAGGGATTGGAATTTTTTGAAAGAAGTCTCACCAAGTTCACCGATTTTCCTTGGGAGAAGATCAGCCTCATTTGTGACATGATGTCACTAGTGTTGGACCACAACTACATCTCATTTCATGGAGAATTCTTCAGGCAGACTAGGGGAGTGGCCATGGGAGCAGCGTGCGCCCCGATTTTTGCCAACCTAGTCATGGCAGAATGGGAATCAGAACATGTGTTCAAAAGCTCTTACTACAAAGACATCGCTTTATACATCAGATATTTGGATGACATCTTTATCTTGTGGAGGGCATCTGAAGATAGACTACAGGAATTTATGACATATTTGAACAATACTGTGGAGTTTCTACAATTCACTCATGAATATAGTCACAAGGAGATTTCATATCTTGATGTACTATTGAGCAACAATGAACTAGGGTTCACTTCGAGAATATACAGAAAACCTACCTTCTCGAATGATTACGTTCATTACAGTAGCAACCATCCTCCGCACGTATTCCACAATGTTATTAAAGGACAATGTATACGTGCGGCGAGGATGTCGTCCAACACACACATTTTAGAATCTGAACTCAACACCATTAAGGAAATGTTTATTAGAAGAGCGTACCCTGAAAAAATGGTCAACGAGGTTACTAAATATGTTCATGACGAATGGGGCAAGAAATATCCACCTTTACTAGGTTCATACCTACAATCCCTCAAGGAGAATACATCTAGCACTCCTATGGGAAGGGTTTGTGTCCTTATGTATTCCCCCAGTACATACATCATCAAAGAAATTTTGGAAAAACATTGGAGCACCTTGATGGTTATGGATAAGGACCATATATTGGACCCAGTACCAAGATGTGTTTTCAAAACAGCCCCCAATTTGAAGAGGCTGTTGGAAAGAGGTAGCCGTTCCAAACATAACACCAACAAAATACACGGCACTGTGAAATGTGGAAGTTGCAAACAGTGCAAATACATAAATCTGAGTAAGACCATTACACTTGGGGACATCTGTCACACAACCATTAGATGTGGAAGAGGAAACTGTAAAACTAAACAGATTGTGTATTTGGCTACCTGTACAAAATGTAATGCAAATAGAGGTGAAGGTAGTTTTGCAAAATTCAAGAAGCTTAAACAAAAAGCAAGTAGCTTTGAGGTTGTTCTTATATAAAGAACTTGATGTTTATCCAATAACATAAATATAGTTTAAGGGTACTAATCCTATATCTTGCATCTCGTGGAGTAGTCCTTTCCTTGATTTGGGCCAAATGGAACAGGCAGTGGTGTCTGTCTCTTTGGTGAAGGATACCTAACAACTAAACTTTTCGAAAACAACATGAAAATAGAGATTTTACTTTTAGATCTAAATTCAACATTTTTGAGTGTTACAGACACCATTCATGCCACCTGCAGAGGGTGAATACTTACTGTATTGTAGCTAATAGAGCAAAAAATAAAAGATCAGTATTCCTGTGGCAGATTTCAATCATTCACATATTGACTGGGATTACTGGGATTCTTGGCATAAAAAGTTTCAATTTCTAGAATATTTTACAAAGCAACATAACTTAGCACAGCTCAGGTCATTTATAATATCCAGCTATAAAAACAACATAATAGATATGACTCTAAGAGACACTACATCAACTTGATTACCCCCGTGGTACTGCCCTAGGTAATATACAGGCAATGTGATATCATTATTCCTATCCTAAGAATTAGATTGTACAAAATGTGAAATGTTTCCACCCTTCTACATCATAACAGTGAAAACTATACTGAAACAGATGCATTTGTCATAAGAAAAAGACCTTCCCATCTCAAAACATTTAATGAACTACATGTAACATTACAAGATATTTTTATAAATGTCTGACATTGTTGACCACTGCATCCAAAATATATTCCAGAATTATGTAAATATGGAGTAAATATAAAAAGTAATCATCTTTGCTGGATTATGAAATGAGCACATTATACAACAAAAAGAAAAACAAACAGGTACTTTGCTACCGTCAGAAAATAGAATAATAACACTGAATACAAATTGCATAAACAAAGCACACAAAACTTTTCAACTATAAAAGAAAAGATGTCATTACAAAACTAAGCTAGACTCAAAAGTTAAAGGCTGGAAAATATTATGCCTTAATTAATAAAAAATGAAAAATAGTAATGGTAATGCATTTTAATTAAATGGTATAATATCTCATCGTCATCTGATTGCATACATGACAGAAACTTGTATGGGACATAAGTTCAATAGTTGTAAACAGAAATTATGCTATAAAAAGTGCTGCACATAATTGTAAACAGAGTTGTTTAAAGAATGTTGGTACCTTTTTGTGTTATGAAACACTACCAAACCAGATATACTGGCCTCTCATTAATGGAAAAGGATGCCTGGAACATTGATACAAGGTGTTATACTGCAGTGAAGAAGAATCACTGAAGTGAAGAAGAGAAACTGTGGTCCCACTCCACAAAGGTGGCGCCTCTACGGACCCCATAAGCTTAACAAGTCTAGTCTGCAAAGCTATGGAGAGGATCATAATGGAGCTCATAAACAAAGATATAGGGGACTTGCAGACATTGGACCCGACCCAGTTTGGCTTTGTCAAGGGAAGATCATGCCTTTTGAACTTGGTCGACTTCTTCGAAATAGTCACCAAGGCCATTGATGAGGGAAAGGCAGTCCATACAGCCTACCTTGACCTTGCAAAGTTCGACACAATACCCCACTCGGTATTGTAGAAAACTTACCAGCTTAAATGTAAACCCATATGTCACAAGATGGGTTGCAAACTGGCTTAAGGACAGAACCCACAGGGTTAGAGTTGCTGGCGCTGTGTCAGACTCCAAGCCGGTCACAAGTGGTGTCCCACAGGGCTCGGTCCTTGGCCCCTATTGTTTGGCATCTACTTCTCAGAAGTACAGACCAACATGGATGGAATTTGGCTGACAAAGTTTGCAGATGACTGCAAACTGAGAGCCATAGTGGAAAGTGCATCGGACACTGATATCCTTCAGAAGGGACTCACGGAAACAGATAGCTGGTGCCAGAGCCATGGCCTGAAGTTAAACGCCAAAAAATGTATAGTCATACCCTTCGGGAAAAACAAGGTAACCCCAAGCTACCATATAGGTGGCAGTCCACTAAGCACAGAAGAGGTTATCAGGGACCTGGGGACCCAGGCTGACAGTGGCCTTTCTGTTGACACTCACATTGCTAAAGTGGTTAGAAAGACCTTCTACATTGCCCACCTGATCATGAAGGGATTCACATCCAGATCTAGTGAGGTCATTGTTCCATGTACTCTTCACTTATCAGACCAATGATCGAGTACAATGCCCCATTCGGGATGTATCTCACCCGACATCTGCAGCAATTGGAGAGACCCCAAAAGTTCCTCACCAAAAGGATAAGGGGACTCCAAAATCTGTCATATGCTGCCAGATTGAAGAAACTCCAGCTCTATTCAGTCGCATACCG
>NC_056732.1:1360591385-1360686385 GCF_019279795.1 Protopterus annectens | reverse complement strand
TAGTTTATGAACTACTTTCTTTTAATTTACTTATGCAAGTGCCCTTTTTCATGAGCGTCCAGGAGTATGGCCTGGCTAAGTGACCAGATAAGACTCACACGTTAGTATGCAAAGGGAGACTAAGGGGATCAAACCTAGAACCACATGGTAAATCCCATTAACCATTCATAGCCTTAATCATTTTTTACTAAGCTATTGGTTATTGTAGATCACACTGGAACACTGTTGATGTTACAGGGCGGTTTTAAGAACAGATATAAACCAATATCTGACAAGAAGAATTGTATCATTTGTGGTAGATAGGCTTTCAAAAACTACACACACAGCTGTTTGTAGCTAATAGTTATAGATGAACACAAACAAAGTAAGGGGCCACATATTTTAAATTACTAGAGGCTTATAAGTGGTCTTTGTGTACATGAACTGGGGAGAAGGAATAAGATATATATATATATATATATATATATATATATATATATATATATATATATATATATAGGAGGTCTTTCAGTTTGGGTTTTGAAGTACCTAGAGTGGCAGTTTGATTTTTTTATCTTTATTATATTACAAGAGATAACGTTGCATATGTGTTTTTAGATAATGCCCTACTTAAGTTCGGTCATAAGATTTATACACAAATATCCAGTCATGCTTGGAGAATTTGAAGAACGAACAGTAAAAATTGATAGTACATGTTTAATTAGTTAGTAGTGAGCATATGATTCTTGAGTACTACCACATGACCAAGAAATATTAGAAGGCAGATTTTCCTCATGGGTAGAGATACAGTCAGATGACAATAAACATGATTTCACCTTGAGGACAGCTAACTATAACAAAACTGATTTTGGGCTAGTACATGCTAGCTGTAAGAAATAGTTGCACTGTCTGTTAAATTGCTGGACACTATAGGTGCTACTAGTTTTAGGTGAATCACATCTTCTGTTACTGTAGTCTGTGGTGCTTATTAATTATCTGGTGAATGTCAAATATAATATACATTTGAAGAAATAAAAATGCAATAATGGAAAGAAATGGCTAGCTCAAAGTGGGAGAGAGGCTTTAGGCTTGAGTTTTTTTTTTTTTTTTAATTTTAGTTTTTTTTGGAAAGTCCATATTCGTGCTAAGAGAAGAAGGAAGGTAAATAAAAAAGAAACATTTATTTACTTTATTCTTGACTCGACTGGGCTGATATTAGATAGATCGTATACACAGCGGGAAACACTTGGCCACCAGGGAAATTCCTCTGCTATTTATCTTTAAAAGGTAACCATTTGAAATATCTGGGCCTACTTTCTAGAGCCCTGAGATATGAAGATTGAGTAGCTAACAATCTGAACTACATAATAAGTCTTAGATTGCAGTTAGTCAGAAAATTCCATTTCTCTGAGGCATAGTGAGCTTGGAGACGGAATTCGTAATTTTGGGAGTTGTGGGGTGCTTGCCCCCAGTGTTCCACATCAGGTGGGCCGGGGTTCAAACAAGTTTAAAGGAGAAGAACAATAATCAATATTTACTCTTCTCTTTCATTTTTGGTCTGTGTTCTGTTGTCTTGGGACTTGTCAAAGTGAGTCTTTAGATTTCAATACGTGGCTTTAATATTTAGTTATTTTTCCTCCAGCTCTGGTGAGTGGGATATTTATTTACATTTTGTCAACCAACTTAGTTCCACTAGGCTAATGGCCATATTTCAAAGGCAACCCGAGGTAGTATTCATACTCATGGGGAGAGTTGGTCAGGCCAACAGGGAGCTGCAGGAATTTTTACAGCCTCCTGAGAAACCACCAACTCAGGAATATGGCCCTGCAGTTTACCGTCTCATCCAAATCACATTACTGTTTCATCCAAAAGAAGGCACATCTGAAGCACAGTACCCTAATGTGCCCTTGCAGCCTCAGTAGTGAATAATGAGTGCAGCACCTGTGTAGAAACAGAACCCACTACTTTCTGGTTTTCCTGGTATTGCAGGTGCGTGTTCAATCTACTGAGGAAGTGATGTTGATTGTGCCTTCATATTGCTTTTAATCTGGATAACCCAGCCATATGCATTACCTTGTTTGAACTAGGCTGCTATTGCTGTCCAGATGTAAACCTGAATAAGGTGGAAAAGTAAAAGGAGGTAAGACAAGCTGACTATAATCTGCTGACCATTTGACTTTTACTAAGTTTTACAAGTGGTATCCACCTCTTCATATGTTAGTGCTGCAAATGCTACATGTTTATGATTCTTTCAGGAATGTAGACCTTCTCTGTACATATGCAAAGCAATTGGTTTCTTGCACACTTTATTTTGTGCATCTTTCTTTGTTTCTCCTTCTGCTTTTTTCATGCTTCTGACTCTTCCAGTATCATTGCTAAACTGACATGGCTTGGACAGTTATAGAGACTGCACTGTAATACCTTTGACATTAACAAACACCTCTCCAGATCTGTGTGTGTTTTGGCTGCACTCAGATATCCTGAAGCATCAAAGAGCAACTATCACATCAGATGTCACTAGTAAACACAGCTGCAGAGATCTTACAAAATAGTTGCATGCACACACCCACTCACATGCTGTAGCACACTGTAACTAGTTTTCATGTTTTCTTTCTTTCATCTGACAACAATATCATAAAAATGACATCCAGAGTTATACATTGGCTAATTAAAGGGTTTGACTATATCTAGAATGCAATTAAGCTCTGAACAGCATTTGCAGAATACATGATAGACAGCAAAGAATTTGGAAGAGAGAGAGTAAGATTAGCAAATTGCTAGCAACAGCCCATATCCCTTGTAAATAAACGGGATGGCCACTCGATACCTGAAAGTGTTTTAGTGACACAGACAGCTGCACCCCAGTCCCCCTCCAGCTCCTTGTAAACAGGGATACATTTGACCACAACCGTAAAACCATAATTCTAACTGAAACAATCAGTCTTTAAAGGATGTCAATGCTTTTCTCTTTCATTTCTCTACCAATTTTGTCACATATACACACAGATAAGGACACACCTTTTAAAATCACTGCTTAGTAACAGTAACTAAAGCCTTCCAGGCCTTGCAGACAAGCACCCTAGAATGCATTGCTTACAAACAAAGAAATAAGAAAATAAACTGAGATAGTCACGTTATGGCTGTAAATTGTCTCATAACTTCATTTAGCTTTTATTGTCAAATTATCTTGTTTAATGGCACTGGGCTAATCCCTCCCTGTTCTTGACACACCTCTAGTATGACAAAACCAGGGAATGCAGTCAGATAAACTCATCTCCTCTCTTTCTTCATTGGACAGACATAGACAAGAGATCTGAGAATCAAATGCAGTCATTCTGACAACACCTTTGCTTATCATTTGCCTTTCAGTGCTGTGACTATGTGAGTTGTCATTAACATTTTGCTAAAATGCTACACTGTTAGCAGGAATTAAAACCCCTCATTCTGCACAGGCTACAGGATGCAGGGATTATACTAGCCTGTTTGGATAATATTTAAAATAAAACAGAATAACCTGCCTTTCTTGCTTCCTGTCACCCTCTCTGATGTTTCTCTCTCTCTCTCTCTCCCTCTCTCTGTTTGTGGTCTCCTCTCAAAGAAAAGCAGTATTGTCTACTCCAAACTGCTGCTAATTTCCATGCAGTGTTCACTGCCCGCACGACTTCCCTTGCAACAGCAACACGCTAGCTTACTGAAGCTGCCTTAGCAGCGTTTTGAACTAGGCTGATGTACAGGAGTATATAGGACGAGTTCAGAGAGAGATAGCTCCACCTCTAAAGGAGGCTCTGTGTGTGTGTGTCCTGAACTGCCGATTCTGCAGTATTATTACAGTTCTCCACCCACCCCCTCCTTTCCTCCTAGCCCTGCTGGACTGCCTGACATAAATTATTAACCGAGATTCAAAAGACATTTCAGAAAGATGCTATTCAGTGTTGACAATGGAGCTTCAGAGATGAACAAAACTTCATGAGATAGACAGGAAAATATGATTCATACACAATAGTTTAATCTTAGAACTACAAGTACATTTTGCACTGAATGCATCAAACAGAAGCATTTTTTTAATTGTTTCATGCACTGCTTCATTTTCAGTGCAAATAAGCTGCTATTCATAATGAATATCTGTAGCACATCAAGGGATATTTCCCCATCTAGCTCATATAGGAAATGTCCAATAAATTAATTATTTAGAAGATTTAATTGTGAGTTTATGACACTTTTTTCCTTTCTTGTTACTTTTTTGGAGTTCATTGTGAGTATATGACATGTTTTTTTTTTTTTTGCTTTGTTACTTTATTGGATTTCTCCATAGCTCCAACCTGGATGTACTTTTTATACTCACAGTTCACAAACTCCCTCACTAACTATGTCAGGCCTGCCCTGATGGTGTACGAAGATGCCCTGATCTTTTACAACAGTTCTAATCTTGCATCAGGTATTCCATATAGGATCATAGGAACATAGGATCATAGGATCATAGGAAGTTACTAGGCTATTGGCCCTGAGGCCCATATAAGCCTAGCCAAGAGTTTAGTTCATGTTTAGACAAGTCAGCACCCAAAGCTCCTGTCCAGCAGGGACACAGGTGGAATCCAAAAAATAATCTCCCCTAACATGATTCAAACCCGGGTCCCTTTCAGCTACAGCCTACTGCACTAGCCCACTAGGCCACACAGATCATAAAAATAAACTCTTCTGCCAAGTCCCAAACCCGGAGCTGTCTCAACTATACCACAGTGCATTAACCCACCATGCTATACAGGTGGGTTACACATATACATAGTCTATTTGGTTCAGAATGACTTTTGTATATAATTTAGTTCCCTAAATAGTTACTGTGATGCCCCAGTACTGACCCAGTAATCAAGGAGCCTCAATCCTCGCCACTGGCAACAATGGGAGACATACACACTGGGAGGATGACAAGTACACACACAGTAAAGTGCTATTTCCCTTAAGAGCACACAGAGACCACAATCAGTCTGGGGCTGGTTTCTCCCTCATTCTACAGATCCCCAATAAGACTGTCCACTGTCACAGCTGTAGGGTTGAGATCTCAACTGAGTGGCCAAACCAAGACCTCCAGCACCCTCTGTGTCCAACCAGTGCTTCATATCCCTGCCCAAGTAGCTGACACACACTTTCAGGTTTGATTTACACACACACACACACACACACACACACACACACACACACACACACACACACACACACACACACACACACACACACACACACACACACACACACACACACACACACACACACACACACACACACACACACACACACTCCTGGGAAAGGCTGGCACAGGTTTACTAGCTATGCCCCATTCTGCCCAGACTATAAGGTAGTTTCCACCACCACCAGCCACTACTCATCAGCTACTTTAAGGACACCTAATAAGGGGTGTCCAATCCTACTGTGTAATGTTACTCATCATCATCATCTTTCAGCTTTTCCCGTTAGGGGTTGCCACAGCGGATCATCTCTTTCTATTTCTTCCTATCCTCTGCATCTTGCTCTGTCACACCAACCGCCTCCATGTCCTCTCTCACCACGTCCATAAACCTTATCTTAGGCCCTCCTCTTTTCCTCTTACCTGGCAGCTCCATTTTTAGCATCTTTTTCCCAATATACCCATCATCCCTCCTCAGCACATGTCCAAACCTACGCAATCTTGTCTCTCTTGCTTTGTCTCCAAACTGTCCAACATGAGCTGACCCTCTAATATACTGATTCCTAATCCTATCCATCCTAGTCACACCGAGTGCAAATCTTAACATCTTTAACTCTGCCACATCCAGCTCTGACTCCTGCCTTTTTGTCAATGCAACTGCCTCCAATCCATATAACATAGCTGGTCTCACTACCCTCTTGTAGACCTTCCCTTTCACTCTTACTGGTACCCGTCTGTTACAAATCACTCCTGACACTCTTCTCCACCCATTCCACCCTACCTGTACTCTCTTCTTCACCTCTCTTCCACATTTACCATTACTCTGAACTGTTCATCCCAAGTACTTAAACTCGTCCACCTTTACGAACTCTACTCCCTGCATCCTCACCATTCCTCTACCCTCCCTCTCATTTACACACATATATTCTACTGTGTAATGTTACTAATAATCCAAATGGTAGTTTGACCAAGAGTAAGGTTATTAGGAGTGGCTTGTATCACCAAATAGATATACAAGTACTCTAAGAGCTTAAATATGTCTCACAAATATCAGCCACAAAGATAGGTTTATATATATTTAATAATAACTAATAAAAGAACAAGAAAATACTTAATAAATCATCACAGTAACTTCAAAATCACAGGAAATATTTAAAACAACATTGCAGGACAGTCTCAAATAAATGTAGAAAACATCTAAACCGATTTTTATTTTTATTTGTTTATTTAACATTTGTTTACCAGGATAGCTCGGCTGAACAGCTAGTGTCCATTTTCAGCGGAGTCCTGGGGAGAAAAGCTCCAAACAGTTACAGAATAATGAGCAATTTATGGTAACAATCAAAGTGACAAAGTTTAAATGTTAACAATTTTAGTAAATACATGCAGAAAGGTTACCAAGTTATTAATACAGTGTTGAAGTACAAACATGTGATCACAGCACTTTATAGACAAGTGTAGGTCCAGTATATTTACATTACAGAGCCTTAGCACAGTGTAAGCATATAAACAATATTTACAGTATATACAGTGACAGTAAGTGGAACACAATATTTGTAATTTGCTTAAAGCATCAGGAAATAGCATCCTACAGTAGGGTGGGACTTCAGGGAGGTCCATTGCAGTTACATAAATGTTTGGTGTAAAGATATGATTTGAGGAGGTTTTTGAAAGTGGATGTACATTTTTCTAGTTTGAGGTCAGGAGGCATAGTTTTCCATGTTTTTGCAATTTCGTGAGGAAAGAGAGATTCCCCAGAGCTATTTTTACACAGGATATAATTTTTACTATATTCCGTACTGAATCTAAAAGAAATTACTGTAACCTAGTTAACTTACTTACAGCAAGGCAAGTGTGGTGAATTGATCTTCTAGCTGATGTTGTTGTCAGGTCAAAGACATATACAAAATGCCCAGTCACTCTCTCAGAGAGTTCTTAAATTAATATCAAATATTACTGATGGGATACTTGCAGCATGACATCACTTTTATGTCACCTGAATTTAGTTCCCAGGCTCAAAACAACCATTGCTAAAAAACTGCTAGCATTTAGCATCTCCCTGTAAAATACATAGCCTTTAGATGTTTTCAGATCCTGGAAGTCATAATACAATAAAACACTTCTACATCTCAAGCCTAGTAATTATCTCTCTTTCAAGAGAACACAGAGAGTCCCCTGGTGTAGACATCCTGTCTCCTTTTGACTGAAACTGAAAAATAACCTCTCTTTTTTATGGCCAAGCAATAAAATACTTCATTCTCAATTATTCTTAACTTTTGCAAGTTAATCTCCTGTTAAAATACATACATCGAAACAATTACAATAGTGTGTAAAAATATCTCTTCAGCACACATCTATACAATATGACATACAGTTCTAATACATTTGTAACACAGGCCTATGAATCATGTTGCTATTCACAAATGACACATAGCCATTTACAAAATTCCAGATTGCTGAGCTGGCAGTCTTACATTTCTATATAAATCATATTAATAGTCACAAATGACATACAATTATTTACAAAATTCTAAATAGCAGGGCTGGCAATATTTCCTTTTGTGACAGTTACTATTTCTGCATTCACTTGTAGGGTCAAATAAAGGTGATGGATTAGAGAAGGTGCACTTCTGGGTGGTGGAGAAGGTTTTTTGTGTTGTAGCTCCATCCTGAAAATAGTATTAATGAGAATGTGTGCTGCAGGTGAGATACATGACTTAGGCATAAAAAGATCCCTGTGGTCATCCACCTAGTATACACCATAGAACCTATGAGCATCTCCCCCCGCCTGTTAACATGCCCATCTCACTTGTAAATAGCAGTCATAACTACACTCACTGAAAGCAGAGTGATCTTCTATAAACAACGCAGCATGTGCCAAACATAGTGAAAATGATAATGCCATTTACATGAACTTTGGTTTCAGGTGTTCATGCTAAAGTTAGAACAGGCTTAAATAATTGTCAGATTACATATTATGTTGGCAGTGTGGTGCTATAGTTACAGGAAAAGTGCTTTAGGTTCTGTCCAGGACCATTGTAAAAATTTAGTGGTCATCTTTTTCTTGATGTCTTGTGAAAAAAAATTAAATAGATGTGAGATAACCTCTATTATACAGCTTGAATTAGGTTATGAGTGCATTCTCCGAACTGTGTGTATACACTGTTTCTGATAGTTATTTGTCGATCTACATGTGTGTGTGTGTGTGTGTGTGTGTGTGTGTGTGTGTGTGTATGTGTGTGTGTTAACAGTGGATACTGGAAGAGAAGAAGTTAATCTCTGTCCAGCTAACTTTGAAAAACAGTAAGAAATTAAGTTACTTAATTTATGCCATAAAGATAGTATCTTATAGTTCTAACTGCAGCCAGATATGAAATGTCTTTGTCAGAGAATGATTTATTAGATCCTTTAGGAATAGTGGACATGTTTTATGTTTTATGACTTCTAGAAGCTGCTATGTGTGTGTAGTATTGACACATATGTGCTAACTCCTGGCAGCTTCTAGCCAAGGAAATCAGATTTCAGATGATCAGATGTATGTGATGTCATTCTGTAATCCATCACCAAAATGATGCTTTTAATACTAGATGAGACTGAAGTCTCAGAACAGTCTGTTTCTTGGAACCTAACATAGAAGGACCTGTCATCCACTTCATCTTCCCTTGTTCTAGTAAGCAATCAGGGAATAGTAATTCAGGAAAATATATATAGATTAGTTAAGTACTGTTTTTCTGTATCTGTGTGAATCGATTTATCTGTTTTATTTTAATATTTCCTGTGATTGAAACTCTGGTGTTTATTATAAACAGATAGTCCATATTTCCATGTTATTTTATTAATTATTATTAAATATATTTAGACTGTTCATGGTGGCTGGTCCTTTAGAGAATGTTTTAACCTTTGCGAGTACTCATATCTATTTGGTGAGTCTATGGCCACTCCTGAAAGCCTTACTGCATTGGTCAAACACTACAATTGGCATTAATATTTATTTAACTTAGTAATTAGGCACCCTTGTAATAGCCTTAGAGCGGTTGCTTTGGAGTGTCTGGTGGCATTAATTACCTTATAGTCTGGGCAGAAGGGGGCATAGCTAGTAAATCTGTGCCAGCCTTTCCCAGATGTGTGTGTGTGTGTGTGTGTGTGTGTGTGTGTGTGTGTGTGTGTGTGTGTGTGTGTGTATGTGTGTGTGTGTGTGTGTGTGTGTGTGTGTGTGTGTGTGTGTGTGTGTGTGTGTGTGCTCGCGCGTGTGTGAAAATCAAATTTCAAGGAGAGTGTGTGTATCAGCTGCTTGGAGCAGGGACAAGAAGCACTGGTTTCCCAGAAAGGGTGCTGGAGGACATGGCTTGGACACTCGGCTGAAGACTCAACTCTACAGCTATGCCATTTAGGAATCTTACTGGGACCTGGAGAAAGAGAGATTGAAACCCAGACCCTGGGTGAGTGTGTTCCCTGTGTGCTCTTGAGGGAAATTTTGTTTGATGCAGAGAGCTGCATCTGGAAATACTGTGCATATCTATTTTTATTCCTAGTGAACATCGCTCTTCAGTGGCAGTTGCGAGGATTCAGGCTCTTTGATTACTGTTCCAGAGAAGGGACATCACAATTACTTTCTTCCTTTTCACTATCTCTCAGATGCAAACTGTTTTCTCCTCTTTTTAACTTATGTGGGATCTTGGTTTGTTTCATCCACTGGCAGCATTCACAAATTTTCAAGTGGACAAAGAGAAAGAACAAGACAGCACAAGATAAAACTCAATGACATATTTCTGTGTAGCTGTGAGAGTTTCACAATATATCTATTTTAAGCATTATAATAAGACATCTCATTTCAAAATTGCTCAGGAACTTGTAATAGTTAGGCAGAGCTGCAATACCAAATGGTCTTTCATGAAGAATGAATGTGGAAGGTCAAAGCAGTTGTGTGTCTAGCAACCTCAGCTATATTGTCATGATATAATACATGAATCCCAAGATATTGATATCCTTAAACAAAACAAAATGTTTGAGATGGCTTCCCATGAACAAGGGAATGGCATATTTATTTTTGGTAGAGGGTAAACCTCCTACATTCACCATGTAGGGAGATCAAAATTTAACACTTTTTAACTTATTAAACCTAGCTCTGAGGTCACTGTACTTTTGGGTAATGGCAAACCCCAAATGCAATAAGTTCATTAATGGGATCCAGTATTCAGCCAGTTGTGCAATATTGCATAAATGACCACAGAAGAATTGTCCAATTTCCACCCACAACATCCTTTCCTTAATAATTTTTAAGCTCTTTTTAGCTTTCCTTTTCTAGTCTGTTTTCTAGGCTTTATCAGTGGAAAGAGAGTAGATTGAGTACATAAAAAAGAAGACAATAGGATAAGAGGGCTGACATAATGGTTAAGGTGTTTACCTCACATTTAAGATATACAGGGATTGAATCTCACTAAGGGGAAATTGGCTAGGCTTAAAATAGTCAACAAAGGCAGCTAGCCTACTTTCTTACTTTCTGATATTCGCAAGTTGAATGGGGGCACTAAAATATGAAATAATGTTATCGTCTTTTAAAGCTAGAATGACACATCACATTTTTTTAGCTTACTTTTGATTCATTTGTAGTACATGGAGAAGATAAAACTCCTTACACTACAAAGAATTATAAGTGGGTTAGAAGATTGTAGCATTGTATTATGTGTCCGAGGTGTGGATGCCAAGATTCACCTCACAAGCATTGCTCTCAAGTTGAATTTCTTGAAATCTATGTCTTGAACACATAATAACATGGTTACGATCACCAACCTCATCATAATCCACTATATCCAGTCTGATCTCCATAGATACTAAAACAGTCATGGTTGCTAGAAGTGTCTGTACTCCAGTCTGACATCCCTGTGTGGCCTGGTTTCTGATAACTGCTATGTGCACACCCAAAGTGGCTGTGCTACAGCTGTGCTTCATAACTGAGCTAGGAAGTTGGTCAAGGTTTGACAGACTTCTAGGATGAAATGCACCACCTAAATTACTCACTTTATAAAATTTCTTCAGACTGTTTAGTGTATCTCTAGTTATTTATAGTCCATTGTCTTTCTTTCCTCTTTCTATTTTCTTCATTTTTTCAGTTCCTTTCTCTTGTTCAGTCTTCCCCTTTTACCTCTCCTTCTTACTTATGCCAATTGTTTGACCCTTTATTAGCATGTTTTAAATAAAAAGAGACTGTTTATTATGCAGCTATCAGGCTGAGATTGTCCATTATATCATTGTGTCTGTCATCTAGTTTATATGTTCCTGTATTAGCATTTTTTTTTAATTTTATGCATAGTCTATTTTTGTTGCAGCAGATTATTTTCAGACTCATCCTGTATCTCCATACACATAATTATATAATACAATAGGTTTTAATTTGTATTATTATGTCCAGAATTGTTCCTCTTCACCCATTCAATATGTTGGAATGTCTATTCATATGTTGTATAATGTAATATCTTACATCAATATGCTGTGAATCTCTATTCACAAGACTTTCATTTTAACTATATTTTTAAATTTTATGATTAATTTGTGGAACTGTTTGCCCAGGCCTCCTCTGAAGAATATACTTCCCAGCTGGATTTTCCTTATTATTATATACTAATAAACAAACAAAAAATTAAATACTTTTCTCATGGATATTGATGATGGGAATTAGAATGCCACAATTCCTGGTGAGGTTTTCTCAGTGGGCATGTAGTAGCAATGTTAGGTTAATGAAAAAAAAAGATTGACTGTACCAAAGAACCTATTTTCTGCTATAACCACTTACACTCAACAAAATCATCAAAAAATAATTTAATGGTCAATATAGTTTGCATCATATATAGAAAATAATGTAAGAATAATTATATAATAACAAAAAATAGCAATGTCCAAGCAAACAGTTTCAGTAGTTCCATAACCAGGAAGTTACACCAACAGCCACACAGAAAAAACTTTGAGGGGGAGTCTGTTATAGCTGGCTTGTGTTTAACCTCTATCAATCAATATGACAAGAGTTAAGAGCAGAGCCTTTTAAGGATTGCCAGATCACACAGAAATGTATGCATGCATATGTGCATCCATATATGCATGATCTTATTTACCTAATTTTATAACTGGGTAGGTTAACTGTATAAGGGGCCATCTTTAGCCAAGTCCTAGAAACAGGATGCATCTATCAAAAGTTAAGCTCAAAAAGAGAAAAGATCTTGCTGCTAGATACAAGGGAACATTGTGGAATGGTAAGTCGTAAGAATGATGTGCATAAGAAATAGATGCTCCTGGTACTGGGTTTAAGGCCCATGTTTATGTTATGTAGTAGTTTGTACATTAGGATGCACAACAAGAATAGAACTCTTATAGGACTGTTTCCAAGGAGAAGTGAGTGATCTTTATTTGTGAGGGAGAGCCCCAGAAATCTGCAGAATCTGTTAAATATGCATGTATTTTACTATTTTAGATGTGGAGCTACTTTTTAATGAGAGGAAGAGTATACTTCTTCTTCTTCTTCTTCTTTATCAGATTGCCCTAATTCCTGTGTAGATGAACATGTGAAAGACTGAAGGATACTGCAGCAATAAAAATGGTACAGAATAGAGGCCCAAGGACAGACCATGATACACATCTGGCTTCATCCGAAAACAGTAAGATTAGGAATGGCCAGTCTTGATGCTGTCAATTCTATTCTTGGTTTGTTTCTGGTTGTTTCCACTAAACTTTATTTTACTAGAGTTGAATGACTCACTCTGCTCAATCAAGTGTTTTGATACAACAGTTTTTAACTTACCTCCTAGTAGTATGACTTCAGAGTATATTGTTTTAGTGAAAGGGGTACAGGGAGTGGACCTGCATTAGGTGTGTGGGGTCTTGCTACCTCTTCTTCTTGAAATAGGGGTCTTGTTTGAAACCCATTCAGTAAACTGGATTCAGCCATTTGGGAGTCAGTGAAAAGTGTACTGCTTACACAAACCATACTGTTCTCAAGGTAGGTAACAAACTGTTGAAACCCATTGCTGCAGCCGTAGAAACTTTATGAAAATAACAAAACTGAATACTTTTGTTGTATCTTTTATACTATCCTTTGCTTGCCCTTGAGGATGGCTTTATAGCTGCATCTGTTAAGTGAGAATGGTCATGCGGCAGTGCTATGTACAAATCTGAAACTGTGCTGGTTATCAGACAGAATATCACAATCCTCCATAAGTTTTTCAGCTGTGTGGATATGACCTTTTAGAACTTTAGAAACAGGGATGAAAAAGGAGTTTAGTCTGTAATGCTCAATAGATTACTTTGACCTTTGGTTTGGTATTTGGGTAACTGAAATGTGAAGACCTTTAGAAGTTCACGAAAGCTGCTAGGAGGGCTTTCAAAGTTCTGGAAGGTTGACAATGTTAAACAAAGCATGATTTGTATGTAAAGGGATATCTGGCAGAAATGCAAAATTTGGCAAGTGATTAAATATACCTAAGAATTTGTAGTTTATTGGCAATTTGGGGCTAATTTCTATCCCTCTTATCTTCCTGCTATAAAAACCCACTTTTGCACATTTTTTGCACTTGTATCAGCTCAGTAAGAACCTGCCCAGGTGATCTGCAGAGTCCTACAGCAGCAGAAGGAGAAAAGAGAGACTTTGGTTTGATTTAGGTACTTTTTTTGTCTTGTTTCTTATTAGAAATTGCTAATTCCGCCTAAACACTCAGTTTCTAGCATTTATTTGATACAAAAAAGCCTTTTACAACTGTTTAATTGTATTTACTGTTTTGTACTTTAAACTCATTTTTAGAGGCAAAAACTTTTATTAACCTTTTTAGATGTATCTGTACAGCGTTTATGGAATGGGGATTTTAATACTGGGGTGCACAGGAAAAATTGTTACTAATTATGGAGCTGAGTTAGAAGTTTTGAATAAGAGGTTACTAGCACATAATTACAAATATGTAGAAGTAGAGGAATGCTTTTTGAGTGTATGTCAAGAAAGGGAAAATAAAGCATGTCCTTACTTCTCAGATAAAGGTAGAAGTTACTGCAAAGAATTACATAAAGTAGAGAATAGAAATGAAGGGAAGCAGCAGAAAGTAGCCCTATGCTATACTCAGGATATAAAGTCAGTTAAGGATGTGTTTAGTAGACACTGGGATATTTTAACAACTAATCCTGACATTAAGGAACTAGTGGGTGAATACCCTCGATTTATATATAAAAACACAAAGAATTTACACAGATTACTATGTTTTTCAGATAGTATTAGAACTGATGCAGTAGATTTCAATGGTACTGTATCATGTAGTAAATGTAATTTTTGTATGTATATCAGTAGTAGTAATTTGTTTGTGCATCCCCTTACTTCTAAAGTTTATACTTTTAATGTTAATGGGTCATGTAATACAGAACATTTAGTGTATTTGGCTACCTGTTCAGAGTGTAATGCGTTTTATGTAGGTAAAACGGACAGGAAGTTGAAAAATAGAATAAGGGAGCACGTTTACCAAATTAGGATGAAATCCGAAGTCAATGCACTTTCAAAACATGTTTTAAAGGAAGGCTCTACACATTCTTTTAAGTTTATGATTATACAAATTAGTATACCCAGTCAAAGAGGGGGAGATATAAGAAATCGAACTGAACAATTAGAAACAGACTGGATAATCAGACTGCAGGCACATAATCTCCCTGGCCTTAATGATAAAATTCCTTTAAAACCTATGTTAAAAGGTAGAAAATTTAAGTATTAAATATTAAAATTTAAGTATAGGTTTTAATCTATGAAGGCATTTTTTAATGAATTTGATATATGTTTTTTATATGATTTAATATAACTTGTTTTAAAAAATTATTGTAGAATATATATGTGGTTTATTTAATTTGTTCATTGTCTGCATGTTTCTTTAAAAGTCGAGTTAGAAGCTGATTAATTTATTAATTTATTGTTTAATTGAATGTAATAAGGTAATTTTTATGCATATATATATATATATCAGCTTTGTGAATGGTTTTATTATGGTTTGAAAGATACTTTCAGTAAAATTGTTGAAAAGGATTTGTTTAAAATGAAGGATGATAGACAAGTTATTCTTAATAAGCATAATTTAACACCAAGACACTTTAAAGCATTACTGAATCTAAGGAATGACAGAAACATCTCTATTAGACCAGCAGATAAGTGTGGCCCTATAGTTATAATGGATAAGGTGTCATATAACAAGAGTATGTTTGAAATGTTGAATGACACAAATTATTATAAATCTATGCATATAACTAGAGCCCAAGAGCATATTTTAAGGGTACACAATGTTTTGGATGAGTTGTATAAGAAAGAAATTATTGACTTAAATATGTATAATTTTTTGTTTACTGATACACCAACTATTCCGATGATCCAAGGGTTACCTAAACTACATAAAGACCCAGCTGCCCCTCCAATGAGACCAATTGTGTCGGGTCAAGGGTGGATTACAGAACCCTTATCAGTTTTTATTGAGAAGATGTTAAGACCTATAGTGAACTCAAATATTTTTATTTTGAGAGATTCTAAACAGTTTTTATTAGACTTTTATGGTGAGACTATAAACTTAAAGGACACTGATATAATTGCTATGGTGACCATGGATGTTAACTCATTGTTTACAAACATACCTAATGATATAGGAATTTGGAGTATCAGATTATACCTTGACAAACATTCTAATTTGTCAGATAATAGGAGAGATCTTATCTGTTTATTCCTTAAACTGGTGTTGGAAAATAATATCTTCTTGTTTGAAGAACGCTTATACTTACAAAAAGATGGCGCAGCTATGGGTACTTCATGTGCCAATAGCTACGCCAATCTAGTAATGGCATTATGGGAAGAAGAAAGACTTTTTCACCTTGAAATGTTTCAAAGATTCGTCTGTTTTTACAAACGATTTGTAGATGCTTTGTTCTTCCTTTGGGTTGGTTCAGCAGATGATTTGAGTAGATTTCATAGATAGATGAACTCATCAACTTCATTTTTAAAATTTACCATGACTAGTTCTAAGAACAGTATAGCTTTTTTAGATGTATCTGTACAGCGTTTATGGAATGGGGATTTTAATACTGGGGTGCACAGGAAAAATTGTTATAAGAATACACTGTTGCATAGAAGCAGTATGCACCCTCAGCATATTTTCACTAACATTATAAAAGGGCAAGCCATAAGAGTGTCTAGGTTAAAGCTCTTACAGAGTAATTATGAAGCTGAGTTAGAAGTTTTGAATAAGAGGTTACTAGCACGTAATTACAAATATGAAGAAGTAGAGGAATGCTTTTTGAGTGTATGTCAAGAAAGGGAAAATAAAGCATGTCCTTACTTCTCAGATAAAGGTAGAAGTTACTGCAAAGAATTACATAAAGTAGAGAATAGAAATGAAGGGAAGCAGCAGAAAGTAGCCCTATGCTATACTCAGGATATAAAGTCAGTTAAGGATGTGTTTAGTAGACACTGGGATATTTTAACAACTAATCCTGACATTAAGGAACTAGTGGGTGAATACCCTCGATTTATATATAAAAACACAAAGAATTTACACAGATTACTATGTTTTTCAGATAGTATTAGAACTGATGCAGTAGATTTCAATGGTACTGTATCATGTAGTAAATGTAATTTTTGTATGTATATCAGTAGTAGTCATTTGTTTGTGCATCCCCTTACTTCTAAAGTTTATACTTTTAATGTTAATGGGTCATGTAATACAGAACATTTAGTGTATTTGGCTACCTGTTCAGAGTGTAATGCGTTTTATGTAGGTAAAACGGACAGGAAGTTGAAAAATAGAATAAGGGAGCACGTTTACCAAATTAGGATGAAATCCGAAGTCAATGCACTTTCAAAACATGTTTTAAGGGAAGGCTCTACACATTCTTTTAAGTTTATGATTATACAAATTAGTATACCCAGTCAAAGAGGGGGAGATATAAGAAATCGAACTGAACAATTAGAAACAGACTGGATAATCAGACTGCAGGCATATAATCCCCCTGGCCTTAATGATAAAATCCCTTTAAAACCTATGTTAAAAGGTAGAAAATTTAAGTATTAAATATTAAAATTTAAGTATAGGTTTTAATCTATGAAGGCATTTTTTAATGAATTTGATATATGTTTTTTATATGATTCAATATAACTTGTTTTTAAAAATTATTGTAGAATATATATGTGGTTTATTTAATTTGCTCATTTTCTGCGTTTCTTTAAAAGTTGAGTTAGAAGCTGATTAATTTATTAATTTATTGTTTAATTGAATGTAATAAGGTAATTTGTATGCGTGTGTGTGTGTGTGTGTGTGTGTGTGTGTGTGTGTATATATATATATATATATATATATATATATATATATATATATATATATATATATCAGCTTTGTGAATGGATTCATTTTTAGAGCATTTAAACTGTTTTAACTGTTTAGGCTACACACTCAAGTGTGATAGCCGTTTTTCTGTGTTTTAAAGTGATTATTTTGTCTTATCTGCCTTAAACTCTAACCCCCGCCAAAAAAAAAACAAAAAAATAAGCTATCCTATACTTGTATTCCATCTTTCTGAAGCTAGTATAGTCCAATTTTCAGAGTCTGCTGAATCCAAGACTGTTTTGTAGTTCCTGTGTGGGCCCATACCTTACTTGGATAGAAGGAAGTTCTCTGTTCACCAGTGAGAGTGGGGAGCTTTGAGCAGCCTATCTGTTCCTGAAGGAGTGTATTTTAGCTCAGAATTTGTAGTTTATTGGCTATTTTTGGGATAATTTATATCCCTCTTATCTTCCTGCTATAAAAACCATCTTTTGCGTGTTTTTTGTGCTTGTATCAGCTCAGCAAGAACCTGCCTAGGTGATCTGCAGAGTCCTACAACAGCAGAAGGAGAAAAGAGAGACTTTGGTTTGATTTAAGTACTTTTTTGGCTTGTTTCTTGTTAGAAATTGCTAATTCCACCTAAACATTCGGTTTCTAGCATTTGTTTGATACAAAAAAAGCCTTTTACAACTGTTTAATTGTACTTATTTACTGTTTTGCACTTTAAACTCATTTTTAGAGCATTTAAACTGTTTTAACTGTTGTAGACTACACACTCAGCTATCACACTTGAGTGTGTAGTCTACAACATTTAAACTGTTTTAACTGTTGTAGACTACACACTCAAGTGTGATAGCTGTTTTTCTGTGTTTTAAAGTGATTATTTTGTCTTAGCTGCCTTAAACTCTAAAGAAAAACAAACCCCCCCCCCAAAAATAAGCTATCCTATACTTGTTTCCCACCTTTCTGAAGCTAGTATAGTCCAGTTTTCAGAGTTTGCTGATGCTAGGACTGTTTTGTAGTTCCTGTGCTGGCTCATACCTTACTTGGATAAAAGGAAGTTTCTCTGTTCACCAGTGAGAGTGGGGAGTTTGAGCAGCCTATCTGTCCCTGGAGGAGTGGTTTTCAGCTCAGAATTTGTAGTTTATTTGCCATTTTGGGCTAATTTATATCCCTTTTATCTTCCTGCTATAAAAACCCGCTTTTGTGCGGTTTTGCGCACCGTGCAGCACCAGTTAGCTGGGGCTAACCATTCCCGGCTCCACAAAGTCTGCACTTCAGTTTTTCCCTTATAACTTGTCAGTCTTTCAGCCTAAAGCACTCAGACCCGCACCTTTCAGCCCAGCACTTGTTCTAAACCTACTGCGGCACTAGATAAATCCCCAGCACTCAACCCCCACATCTGCCAAGAAGGGAATAATCATTTTACTTCCCTACTTACTCAGGCATGTCCAAGAGACAGCTCACAGTGTACTCTCCAGCCTATCTGATAAGCCTGGGCATCTTAAGGCAATTCTACAACTGCTTCATGTACACAGACAACCCTCTCCTCCTACCACCAAACACTAACAGCTGTGAGAGATGCACTTATACAGCCAATCTAGAGGCAAAGCTCTCTCCAACCAGGACTGGAATGGACAGTCAAGAGGAGAAGGTAACAACTCGCAGCACCCCACTCACTACACATAGACCAAATAAGCTAACACCTCCAAAACCCACACATTAAAAACACCAAGACATATACGGAGGCTCTGATTAAAAATCTAAATCTGCCTAGGCAACAGAGACCTCCAAAGCAGACACACAAGCAACCTCCTCCCACCAACACACCCCAAACAGCACATAGCCCACTAACTCAGTGTGCCACACAGCCACAGCCCATAAGGCAAAACAACATACCTAACACACTAGTGATAGGTGACTCTATAGTCAGGCACACTGACGTCCCACTCACCAGGCTAGACAAAGAGAAGGTCAGCTGCTTGTCGGGTGCCAGAATCCACCACATGACGCATGCACTCAGGTCATTACAAGGCAAGTACAAATATGAATCTGTCATAGTCCATGTCAGTGTAAATGACCTGAGACATACCTCCCTGGACTACATGAAAAGAGACATGGAAGAGCTCTCCGATCTTGTAGCCCAGGCAGGTATGACCCTAGCCCTGAATAGCATCCTGCCTTCACCAAAAATGATACCACAGTACAAGGATAAGATGATCAGCTTCAACAATTGGCTAAGCTTCTGGTGTCATTCAAAGGGGATCCAGTATCTGTCTGCCTGAGATGACATGCTTGACAGGCCACAATGCTTCGCCAGAGATCGCCTCCACCTGTCACCCCTGGGATTCAGAATATTGGCCAAGGCTCTTGCCGTCCCTATAGTGCCTTTTTTAGGCAAGGCTCAAAAACAAACCCACTGCCATAAGAACTACAGGAAACAAAAAACTGAGGGCAATGTTACTTAATGCTAGGAGTCTAAACCTCAAAATGGACTCACTCGAGGCACTCCTCAAAATGGAGAACATCGATATCTGTGCAGTGACTGTGACCCAGTTCAAGGCTGCAGAGATCATTGCAGCACTACCAGGCTATAATTCATACCACACGTTTTGGCCACAAAACCCTGACCGAAACACGAAGGGCGAAGGTGTGTCCATATTCATCAAGGACATCCACACCTCCAGGCTAGTTGCAAAATATGATGCCTCTGAAATCATCCAAGTGCAACTAACCCACGGCAAAAATGCATTCCAAATTGTAGCTTGTTATAGCTTCCCCTCCATGACCCAGGATGCTCACTCCATGAAAAAATGAGGGTCCAACCAAATACCATAATAATGGGCAATTTCAACTATCCCAATATAAACTGGGAAAACTAGTCTTGTGTTAACCCCCTTGCTCAATGATTCCTGGAGTTCATAAACTCTAACGCCCTGCATCACCTTGTCAATGCCCTCACCAGGGGCAACAATATTCTGGACCTGGTCATTACCAACATGGGTAACCGGTGCTCAACGCCCGAGATCAACTCCTCGCTGGTCATATCAGACCATAAACTAATCACCCTAGATAGCCACATCCAGACCCCACCCCCACACAAGGAAACCATCGAAAAACTTTTCCAATGTAGACTTCATGCTTCTCAAAAATGAGGTGACTAACTTCGCGACTCCCCTGCAGTGGTACCAATACCTTGCTGTAGAAAGACCAGACAAGTTACATTTACACCAGAGGTTTATAATTTATGAGGTTTTTAATGTACAGTCATTTATCATTACATCAAAGCCAAAGAAGTTAGTGTACAGCAAATGGAGATGGAAGTTGCAGTACTCATATAAAACATTGTCGTGCGTGTCTGATTATTTATGTTTCAAAACTGGTTACACGTGGTTCATTTAATGCATTAGGGGCATTTATGTATTTTACCTGTTTTCTTACCAGGTAAACCCACTGGAAACAACTTTCCATGGGGGGGGGGCTGATCCAGGAGCACAGTGTTGTCAAATAACTTGTCAGAATCGCACAGTAGGCAAATGAAGGTGAAAAGACTCAAACCCAGTTTTCAGATTTATTAATTGAAAGGATAATGGGGCATAATCTTAATGAGTATATTTTGTCACATGCATGTTAGCAGCTTAAGTGTGCGTAATATAAATTATAGTGCAATAAGAACCACATACCCATAATAAACAGAATGAGATGATATTCTAGTTGGATATTTTTCACAATGTGTGTGTGTGTGTGTGTGTGTGTGTGTGTGTGTGTGTGTGTGTGCGTGCGTGCGTGTGTGTGTGTGTGTGTGTGTGTGTGTGTGTGTGTGTGTGTGTGAAGTGCATTATAGTGCTTTTTTGGGAAAAAGTCCACCAGGCTAATTACTCCATTAATAAGACAACCCCAAGAGCTAACCCAGTAGTTAGGGATCTGGGAACATATGTAGACAGTATTCTGGCATGTGACTAACACATAGCCAAGGTAGTAAGAAAATCATTCTATGTTGCCCAACTTATAAGTAAGATATAGCATCCAGGTCCAAGGATGTGATAGAATACTTTACTTAGCAGTTATCAAACCCATCATTGACTAAAATGCCCCATTCGGCATGTACCTGACCAGGTGTTTGCAACAGCTGGAATGTCGACAGAGGTTTCTTACCAAGACAATCTAGGGTATTGACATATTGTCTCATACAGATTGCTTTAAAGCCCTGTTGCTATACTCAGTCTGGACCTTTTGCACATCCACAAAATGAATAGTACCAGAAACACTAGATACTGAAAAGATTTCAAGCCTGCATAAACTAAAGCACTGCTGATGATTCCCTGCTGGGTGAGGAAAATAAATAAACCTATATTTTTTGTCTGTGAGTGATAAAGCTGTTTCTGTTTTACCTGTTCCATTTTGTTTTCTGTTTTAAGAAATCTGCTTTTCCTGGTGTTTTGTTGAATGTGAGAGAAAGACACAAATTAGCTAGGCTGCACATTTTACATGTTTTTTTTATTGGATAAATTGTTTGAGTGATACTTAAATAAATAGTGAAGTTCTGGGCCTTTGTCTTTAATGAAAATGTTTCAAGCCTGCATAAACTAAAGCACTGCTAGTGATTCCCTGCAGTGTGAGGAAAGTAAACCTATATTTTCTTGTCTGTGAGTGATAAAGCTGCTCTCTGTTTTACCTGCTCCATCTTTTTCTGTTTTAGGAAATCTGCTTCACCTGGTGTTTTTGTTCTATATGAGAGCTAGACACTTAAATTAGCTAGGCTGCACATTTCATGTGTTTTTTTTTCATTTTTTTAATTGTTTTAGTGATACTTAGCTATATAGTAAATTTCTGGGCCTTCGTCTTTTACTGAAAAGATTTTAGGCCTGCATAAAATAAAGCACTGGTTTTGACTCCCTGCTAGTTTTTTTCCACTCCCCCTCCTATTTGTTGATCTACTTTTTAAACCTGACAATTTTAAGCTGCCCACTCCCACTGCAAATTGAGCTAAATAAGCTCCTACCTTTCTACACTGTTGTTGCTAACTTGAATTATTTATTAGCCTTTCCTTGTGCTTATATTGAAAAAGTGCATTTTGCCTCTCATTGTCTGTTGTACTGATTTACTTGCTCTGACTTCATTATCTAGCTAGCTGTTGGATAAAGTAATGTACCTTTACACTCCAGCAGGCACTTGTTTTTACATTAGGAGGTCAGTGGATTTTCCATCTAGTGCACTGGAAGGTAGTCTGGTCTGTTTAATTTGGGGAAACACTTGAGATTTCTACATGGATTTTTATTGGCTGTAGGGCTTATTAGTTAATCTATCTTACTTTTTGTGCCTTTATAAATTCTGTACAGTTGAGTGGCTCTTGGCTCATTTATACAAAGTGACGACATTTATTGAATAATCACTCTTTTATAAGCTGCCTAAAGTTCACTGTCATATCCGTATCTTTATGTTTGTGGTAGCATTTTGTACCTTTTAAGTTTGCTTGTGGTAATATTTCACCCCAGACACTCCTTTACTGTGCTTTTACATTAGGTGGATTGGGATTATTCATTTAGTGGTAGTAGGTGTTTACCTGCTCTATCTGAGCTGGGAAGTACACAAAAGGGCTCTAAGTATCTTTTTACACTTCTTTTATATACTGTGACTGTACTTTTGCTGTTTCAAAAAAAACTGTATTATCTGCTGCTGCTTTAAGTAGTTAATTGCACTGTATTGTATGTGTTAGTTGTGAGGCTGTTGTAGGTAGCTTGTGTGGTCTTGTTATTCTTGTGCTCCAAACCAGCTATTCTACATTAAGAATGTGTTTTTCTGCACCCTTGTGACTGAAGTGTGCTAACCTAAACTGCCTGAGTTGGGGATTGCTGGTGGAAGGCTTATTGTATGCTTTTTTGATTGGTAACTAGCTAAGAAAAAATATATATATATCTTGCTTTTTTCCCCACTTTCTGAAAGTTAAGAAAGTTCAGTTACAGATTTGCTGTTCTGAACTGTTTGGAAGTTTCTAGAAGGCCAGTGCTTGCTTGGGCTAAAGGGAAGTCTCTGTGTTCACCAGTGGGAGTGGTTAACACTGAACAGCCTGCCTGTCCCTGGAGGAGTGGTTACTACCTAGAAGCTGTAGTTTTATTGGCCATTTTGGGTCAATTCTAAACTCCTTGATCTGTCTCTCTTAAAACCAGGCTGCCTTGTGGTTTTGGCATCTTTTCAGGCTTGCAAGTTGTTGCTGAAGCACCTACCAAGGGGAGATAATGCTGAGAGAGGAAAAGGAGCCACTTTTGTGATTTTAAATATTTTCTTCTGATTTTTTGTTAAGTTTTACTGCTTTGCCGCCTACATTTTGGCATTTTCCGGTTTGCTAAAGTTTATATCTGTAACAGTAACAGTACTTAGAACACATCTAGAGCCTGTTTACTGCATTTCCTGTGTTGCACTTAATTTAAAATTGTTTTTTTCTCTAAAAAGTGCATTTTACCTGATTTTGGCCTAGCACTCAAGTGTGGGGTCATTTATTGCACTGTTGTGATTATTTTGCTGCTTGTGTATCTCTGCTACCTTTAAACTACAACAAAAAAAAAAAAAACAAAAAACAAAAAAATCTTGCTTTTTTCCCCACTTTCTGAAAGTTAAGAAAGTTCAGTTACAGATTTGCTGTTCTGAACTGTTTGGAAGTTTCTAGAAGGCCAGTGCTTGCTTGGGCTAAATGAAAGTCTCTGTGTTCACCAGTGGGAGTGGTTAACACTGAACAGCCTGCCTGCCCCTGAAGGAGTGGTTACTACCTAGAAGCTGTTATTTTATTGGCCATTTTTGGGTCAATTCTAAACTCCTTGATCTCTCTCTCTCTCTTAAAACCCTACAACTCTCTTTTTGCGCGGTTTTGCGCACTGAGCAGCATTGGGCAGCGCCGCCTAAACAGGTTTAAACTATTCCAGGCTCCACAAAGTCTGCTCTTCACTTTTTCCCTTAGAACTGTTCAAACTCTCAAAGTAATCACTCTATTCTCTTTCTAAAGCCCTGCACTTGCTCAGCTCTTATAAGGAAACACTAACTAACTAAAGCACTACACCCTCCTCGACTTCTCATAAGTATTAGACTCCCGATTGGTCCTTCCTGATCAAGTGAAAAATCAGTTCCCTTTCCTAATCATCTGATCAGTAGAAAAACAGTTCCCTATACTAATCTGGTATGTCCAAGGGTCAGTTTCAAGGTTACTCTCCAGTCCAGCTGGTGAATCTGGGAATTTTGAGGCAATGTTACAATTGCCTTATGTACACAGACAACCCTCTCCTCCTTCCAACAAACTCTAATACATGTGAGAGATGCAGTTACACAGCCAAACTGGAGGCAGAGCTCTCTCAACCCAGACTGGCACAGTCAGTCAGGAGGAAAAGGTAACCACCCACACCACAAATCCAGTCTCACACAGACCTATTACATCTGCATACCCAACACATAAACACACAAAAACATACTCGGACGCTCTAAATAAAAATCTGCCTAAACAGCAAAGACCTCCTAAGCAGATATCCAAGCAACAGCCACCCCTCAACAATACCCATTAATCACATATCTCACAAGATCAGTGTGCCTCACAACCACAGCCCTTAAGGCCAAAGAACACACCAAATACACTTGTTATAGGGGACTCTATTGTCCGGCACACTGACGTCCCACTCACCAGACTGAACAAGGATAAGGTCACTGTAAGCTATCTGTCGGGTGCCAGGATCCGCCACATAATGCAAGCACTCAGGTCACTCCAAAGCAAGTACAAGTATGACTCCGTCATTGTCCATGCTGGTGAAAATGACCTGAGACGTACCTCCTTGGACTACATGAAAAGAGACATAGAGGAGCTCACTGACCATGTAGCCCAGGCTGGTATGACCCTGAGCTTGAGTAGCATCTTGCCCTCACCAAGAATGATGCCACAGTATAAAGTATTGGTGTCATTCAAAGGGGATCCAGTGTCTGTCAGCCTGGGATGACATGCTCGACAAGCCACGTTGCTTCGCTAGGGACGGCTTGCACCTGTCACCCTTAGGCTTTCGTATACTGGCCAAGGCTCTTGCCACCCCCATAGTGCCTTTTTTAGGCAAGGCTCAAAGGACAAACCCACCTCCATAGACAACCCAAGGATAAAAAAACTAAAGGTAATGCTACACAATGCCAGAAGTCTAAACCTCAAGATGCACACACTCGAGGCTCTCCTCAGTATGGAGAAAATCGATGTCTGTGCAGTAACAGAAACCTGGTTCAAGGCTCCTGAGAGCACCCCAGCACTACCAGGTTATAACTCATACCATGCGTTTCGGCCCCAAAACTCGGACCGAAGCACAAAAGGAGGTGAAGTATCTATATTCATCAAAGATACCTACACCTCCAGGTTAATGGCACTGCACGAAGCATCAGAAACCATGTGCAACTAACAGTGGGCAAAACTGCCTTTCAGTTTGTAGCCTGCCACAGAACACCCTCTCTATTACAGGAACCCCACTTGCCATTCCTGAGAACACTGGAGAATATAAAGGTCTCTCCAAACACTATGTTATTGGGTGACTTCAACTACCCAAACATTGACTGGGAAAACTACTCAAGCCCAAAAATCCTCGCCCAATGGTTCCTTGAATTTATAAACTCTAACGCAATGGAACAACTGGTCACCACTCCCACAAGAGGGAACAACATATTGGACCTGGTCATCACCAACATGGGGACTCTATGTTCCACACCAGAGGTAAACCCCTCATTGGTAAGATCAGACCATAAACAAATTTCCCTTGACATCCATATCCCGTCCCCACCCCCAGCCAAGGAAATCACTGTAAAGAATTTCTCAAAAGCCAACTTTGCACTTCTCAAGACTGAGGTGGAATCCTTCAAAGCCCCTGGGCCAGAGGATAATACAGCCCAATCCGTGCAGAATCCTTTACAAATGCATTCTATGAGCACCTGCAGGAATGCATGGATCATGCTATCCCAAATAAAACCAAAACTCACTCCTTCAAAAACAGGAGACCGGTCTGGTGGACCCCAGCCATAAATAAGCTATACAACAGAAGGAGGAAGCTACTTCATGACAGAGCAAAATCCCAAAAAGGGAAGGCATCTCTGATCAGTATTAGCAAGAAACTTTGATCCCTCATAAAATCATCAAACGCCAGTTTCGAAAGGAAAATTGCCCTAGACACTAAAGATAATCACAAGGCCTTCTTTAGTTATGTTAGGAACATGGGCGGAAACTCCCAGATATGCTCTGAATTTTTGCATAATGGTACAAAATATACCGAACCTACAGACATAGCCAACATCCTGGCAGACAGATTCAGCGCAGACTTCTCCCCCCCTTCCCCCCCAAAGGAGCAAATGCCTATCCCAACTGAATGTAACCTCCCTGACATCACAGATGCACAGGTGAAAGCTGCCATCTCCAAAGCAAAAAACACAGCATCTATGGGACCGGACGGTGTCCCAGGCTGTTTCTTACACAAGCTCCAAGAAGAACTGAACCCTCACATTAAGTCACTGTTCAAACTTAGCCTTACTACAGGATATGTACCCAAAGAATGGTGTACAGCTACAGTGGTCCCACTCCACAAAGGTGGTGCCACAACGGACCCTGGAAACTATTGCCTCATAAGCCTGACTAGTCTGGTCTGTAAAGCAATGGAGCGTATTATCATGGAACTCATAAACAAAGACATTGGGAGCCTCCAGACACTGGACCCTACCCAATTCGGCTTTGTTAAGGGCAGATCCTGCCTCTTAAACCTAGTTGATTTCTTTGAAACAGTTACCAAAGCCATAGATGAGGGCAAGGTAGTCCACACAGCCTACCTGGACCTCACAAAAGCCTTCGACACAATACCCCACTTGGATATCATAAATAAGCTTACCAGCTTAAATATCAACCCCTATATCACAAGATGGGTTGCAAACTGGCTCAGAGATAGAACCCACATGGTCAGAATCACAGGTGCCATGTCCGAATCCAAACCGGTTACAAGTGGCGTCCCACAGGGCTCAGTTCTGGGACCTCTCTTGTTCAGTATATACTTCTCTGAGGTTCAGGCTAACACAGGGAGATTATGGCTGACAAAGTTTGCAGATGACTGCAAACTGGGGGCCATAATCGAATCTCCAGCTGACACAAGCATCCTCCAAAAGGGTCTCACAGAGACTGATGCTTGGTGCCAGAGCCACGGCCTCAAGCTAAATGCTAAAAAGTGCATAGTCACCCCCTTTGGGAAAAACAAGGTGCCCACAAATTACCTCATAGGTGGTAATCCACTAAGTACAGAAGAAGTAGTTAGAGATTTGGGGACCAACGTAGATAGTAATCTCTCCTTTGATAATCACATTGCCAAAGTGGTTAGAAAGACCTTCTATATAGCCCACCTTATCACGAAAGGGTTCGCATCTAGATCAAGAGAGGTCATTGTGCCCCTCTACTCGTCACTCATCAGGCCCATAATTGAATACAATGCCCCTTTTGGGATGTACCTTACCCGACACCTGCAGCAACTGGAGAGACTCCAAAAGTACCTCACCAAGAGGATCATGAGCTACAAACAGATGTCCTATGCAGCTTGACTAAAGAAACTCCAGCTCTACTCAGTTGCTTTCCGCCTACTCAGAGGCGATCTATGCCTGACATACAAAGCCATGTCAAACCCAGAATTAATGGACATGCTCCACCTCAAAAAATCCAAGTCCCTTAGAGCTACACGCTCCAGGGACCTAAACCTCAGCACAAAAATAAATAGGACATGCTGGAGGGACAGATTCATTTCCCAGAGGCTCCCCTCACTCTGGAATAGAATCCCAGTTCATGTTAGACATAGCCCCTGGTTGACCCTCTTCAAGCGAAATTTGGACGCGTGGATTGTAAATCGCAAATTCACCCCTGGGATCTCCCCAGTGTCCCTGCTAGACAGAGACACAGTAAACTAATCTTAAAAGGGTACCTTCTGTGACCTACTTTACAGAGGCACAGTAGGCTAATCTAATAGGGAGGCAGAAGCCAAATACACTCTGGCTAGGCTTATAAATGCCCGAGGGCAGATAGCCTAGTATCTACCTATGAACCTATGAACCTAAAACTTGCTTCTCTTTGCTTGTATTTAAGCATTGCATTTGCGTGGTACTGCTCTTCACAGAGGGGTTTTCAGCAGTGCTCTTGTATAGATGCAAAAGCCTAGAAATTCAATTTTTCCCTAAACAGCTGTCAGTGAAACCCTTCCAGGCTTTTCTGCTGCTCTAGGAGCAACTAATTTGCAAACTGAGCAGGGTTGTCTTATTGATCAACTTTAGCTTACACTTGTAGTCTCAGCACTACCAGCACAGTCCTCACCAATGTTCCCTTCCCTGACAAAACATACAGTAAGAGCCTGCTATCATGGATGTGCAGTTTCCCATCATCCCTCCAGCCATCCTGATAGACACTGGCATCCTGAGGCAATGCAGTAATTGTCTCATTTATACTGACAACCACTTACTCCTGAAACAAATACTTTATGTGAGAGATGTAGTTACACTATAAAACTGGAGGCAAGACTCACACATAAAGGCAAATTGAATGCCAAACAGGTTATCAGCACACACACACACACACACTCACACACACACACACACACACACACACACACACACACACACACACACACACACACACACACACACACACACACACACACACACACACACAGTTCCTACACTAAATAAGGACATATGCGGAGGTACTCACTAATAACATACCAAAAGATCAGAGACCGCTCAAATGGAAGATACTTACACAAATAATGCAAAAAAAACCCCACAACACATAATAACACACACACCAGTGTCTCAACAAATAAGCCCATAAGGCATAACACCACAAAACGTAATGTATTGGTCATAGGTGACTCCATTGTAAAACACATAGATGTTCCCCTCACCAGGCTGGATAAGGAGCAGGTTACAGTTATCTGCCTTTCAGGTCTTAGGATCCATCAAGTCACTCAGGCACTCAAGCCATTCAACCACAAATACTGGTATGATTCTGTCATAGTCCATGTGGAGATGAATGACTTGAGACATACCTCACCAGGCTACATTTATTTATTTTATTTGACATTTGTTAACCGGGTTAGTCAGGCTAGGCAAGAAGCCCTTTTTTAGCAGAGGCCCGATACATATCAGATTAATAAGGATAAAAAGAAACCTGTATGGTATACTATTAGCAAATAAACATAAGAATTAAATAGTTGCATAACAGTAAAACTACACTTAACAGTTGCCACAAAACTACAGGTTAAAATACGTAAAGCACATTAGCTATATAGATTTGACTGAGCGAGAGCAGTTAATATTTAGCAGAAAGTCTGCAGGAGGAAGATAAATATTAGTGGAATAGTCTCTGAAATAATTATATTAAGAAAGCTATAGGAGGAAGAAAGAAGAGGAGATAAGGGTCAAGTAGGACTACTGCAGGGGCATGTCCATGATTTAAGCATGTGATCTTTTAGCATTTTTTTGAAACTGCAACTGTTAGTGATAGCTCTTAGGTCAAGGGGGATGTTTTTTCTAGGTGTTGGCAACATAATGACTATACAGTAGCTTACCAACTTGCTTCCTGGGCTTATAGACTTCCAGGAGGTGTTGGACTGTACTGCGGAAACAATGTTTGGGGGTATAGGGAGAGATTAGAGTAGATAGACCAGGGGAGAGGGAGGGATTATCTAGTATAGAGTGTGTGAGGTGGAGCTGAGGAAGTAAGAGTTGGTTTTGCACTTCTGGCCATAGAAGATTTTTAGGGCAGTGCAGCGGTGGGAGTGGTAAGGAAGATTTGCAGCGAATCTGGCAATTTAATTGTAGGTGGAGTCAAGTTTGGACAAGAGGTTGGATTGCAGATTTGTGAGTATAGGTGCAGCATAAAAGAGAGAAGGCAGTAGCAAAGCTTGTGCCAGAGAATGTTTAGTGTCATTAGTCAGGTATTTTTATTCCCATATAATAGGCCCAGTTTTTTGGTGTGTTTTTTGATACCTTGTAGTATATGGATGTCGAACTTTAATTGGCCATCGATAACAACACCAAGGAGTTTGGTGTGAGTTTTGACTCTGATTGTAGTATTGTTGAGAGATGTGACTGAGAAGGAGTTTTTACTATGTTGTAGGGATTTAGGGAGGAAGAGGAGTAGTTTTTTCTTTTTTTAGGATTAAGTAGGAGTTCATTGCTTGTTAGCCACTTCTCCACAGACAGAAGCGAGTCTTGGGTAAGGGTCAGAAGGTGGGAGAGATTACTGGAGCAAGATATTATAGTGAAATCATCTGCACACTGGATAAGAGAAGAGTGAGGGCAAGAAGTGTGAAGATCATTTGTAAAGATGTTAAAAGGAGGGGCCCTAGAATGGAGCCTTGGAGTACACCAGTATGAATAGGAAGGAAGGGGGAGGAGGCTGATAGCCATCTGACAGACTGGAGTCTATCAGAGAGGTAGCTAGTGAACCAGAGTATAGTGACCATGAGCGATTAAGGTTTTTTAAGTTTAGATAGAAGCAGACTATAGGAGACAGTGTTGAAAGCTTTGGATAACTCGAGGAAGAGGCTTGATACCAGTTTGTTATCATCATGAGCTTTGGCAATGGTCTGTGTGAAAGTTATGAGAGCTGTAGCAGTGCTATGATGGGGCCGAAAGCCATGCTGTGTGGGGGTTAGGAGGTTTTCCTGTATAAGGTCTTCAAGGATTTGTTTATGTATATATTTTCCATTATTTTGGAAAGGGGAGAAAGGATAGCAATAGGGCGGTAGTTGGAGTGGTCTATAGAGTTTCCACCTCTATGAAGGGGAATAAAATATCTTCCAAATTTTGGGCACAGTGTTTTCAAGAATGGATCAATTGATGAGTATGGAGACAGGGTAAGCTATGGTGTTTGCAGCAATTTTGAGATATTGTGGGGGTAAGTTGTCAGCAGAAGGAGAGCATGATTTAAGTTTAGAGAGACGTGATTTGATATATGCAATGGGTTAGGATTTCAGAGAGAAGGTGAAGGTGGAAGAGGAGGGAATGGGATCTGTAGAAGAAAGATTAGTATTGTTAATTTTAGTGAGATTTTTGATAGAGTCAATAAAGAAAGAGTTTAGAAGAGTAGAAGTGTCGAAGTCAGAGCTGTTCGGACAGGGACTAGGTGTAGTAGGTTTGCCTGGAAGTAGGAGTTTATTGATATTGTTCCAAAGTTGTCTGGGATTCGAATGAGGGTTGTTTAGTGGTTTATGATAGTATTATCTTTTATCAATGTCAATGTGTTTTTTGGTAAGGTTCCTGAGTTGCCTATATAACTCTGAAGATGGGTTGGCAGATTAGTTTTCTCCAGATTTTCCAGGCCCTGTGTCTCTGTAGCATAAGATTACGAGTGGATTGAGATAGCCAAGGTGAAAAGTTAGATTTTATTCTAATTTTTCTGATAGAGGCCAGAGAGTTTAAAGTGTTAAGAAGATTTCATTAAATTTGTAGACAGCTTCATCAAGAGGAAGGTTGTATAAGAAGGATCAGTTAATGGAGGAAAGTATATTATTGAAAGTATCGGGATTGAAGCTGGAGAGTTTGTGTAAGTCCTTAAAATGGTGGAGTCTATGGAGTTGAGGAGAATGTCTATGAACTAGGGTGGAAAGATGATCACTGAGAGAATCTGGAAGAGTACAGGGATTGTGGTAGATGTCTGGATTGGAAGTAAGGATCCAATCAAGAGTTGGTCCAGAGTTAGTATGCTTATTATACCGAGTGGGAGAAGAAATGAGCTGAGAGAAGCCATAGAGGTTAATGCAACTCTGGGGAGAGGGGGAATTGATAGTGGCCCAGTCGAGATTAGCATCTCCCAAGATAATGGTTTCATAGGCAATGTTATCAGAGATCCAAGACAGAAACTGTTCTAAAATAGGAATGTTATTTCCAGGGGGTATATAGATGGCAGGAATAGCAAGATTTTTGTGTTTATTAAGTTTACAATTAACTATGAGAATTTCATCAGGGTAAAAGTTGGGAGGGGTTGTGGGAAGAGGATAAAGTGAGAGTTGTTCAGAGTAGAGAATGGCTACACCTCCCCCTTTTTTAGGATGATGATCAAGTCTGAAAATATTATAGCTGGGGGAAGGACTTCTGAGTCAGAGATATCTGGTTGTAGCCAGGTTTCAGAGAGGGTGAGAATGTCAGGGGTATACTGAGTGATCAGGGAGTGAAGAGGGTTCACTTTATTAGCTATACTTTGTATATTAAGAGAAATAATAGCTAGGGTTTTGGAAGATGGGAGGTTAGTAGAGTTAATTGAGGTAGCTGGAAAAGAGATGTTGGGTAGAGTAGAAGAAAATGGAGAAATGCTGGAAGTATCAGTACAGCTGTGAGGAGAAAGATTGGTGCGAGGCCCTGGATTGGGGTGAATGTCACCAAAGCATAGTAACTTAGAAAGGAAATTATCTTAGAATTTGCAAGAGGATAGAGTGTTGAGTACTTAAGTTTCATTTTATAATGAAGACAGGTAAGTGGGGGGAGATTAACTTTGTGCAAGTGGATAGTGCAGGTAGACAATAGTGAGGGGAGCATTGGGGAAGTTGATAGACTTTTGTACATTGGGATAAAGATAAAGATAGGGGAGAGTAGGTGATAGGATAGTTGTGCTCAAAGAGCTATGATATGAGGTAGAAAGTGTTAGAATAAATAGGCAAGAGGAGCAGAGGAAGAGTGAGAGCATTTTTCCAAGGAGTTGATAAACAGCTGAAAGAGAGAGGGGGGAAAAGAGTAGTGTAGCTGTTGGGAGGCAGGGAATGTAGATGGGAAAAGAGGGATAAAGATGAAAGGGGAAAAGTGGTAGGAATGGAAGAAGAGAGAGAGAATAATGAGGGACATGTTTGTAGAGATAAGGTAGGTAGGGAAGCTATAGAATAGACAGAGTTAAGTTGGAGTAGGTGGAGGGTGGAGCTAAATATTGAGGTAGGAAGTGTGTTCAATTAGGTTAAAGTATAAGGGTAATGAAAGTGGGGATGGGTGGAAATAGGGTAGGGTAGAGCAGGGGAGCGAAGAGAGCTCATGCAAAGCAAGGGTGAATGAAGCGGGCATAGCCAGCACTCAGGTAAGCTACAGAAACAATCAATTAAACCTTGACCGAGTGACTTAGATAAATTTTGAATAGTCTGTTTCCATTCCAATTTTAAATAAATTCTTGCAAAAAGCAAGGTATTAGAGGCTAGGAGTTTGTAATTATCTTATTTTAATGGCAGCTTGATGTTTTAGCCTTCTTATCTCAGGGAGCAAGCACCGAATTGTATGCACGCCATAAGCAACTGAGATTCTAAACAGCAGTTATAAGCTAAACTAGAATAGGAACATACATTCAGATTTTAGTAAAAACACCATTGTAGACCACTCTGAGTAGAAATTCTATCCTGCTGTGGAGAAGTTTGCTTGGAGCCACTTCTATCCTGCTAGGAGGGACTTCCAAGAATGCAGTAGAGAGGTGTGAAACAGTGGGATTCACTCACACGATACAGTGGCAGCGGTCTCTAAAAAAAAAAGTACAGAGGGTTAGGGAGGGAGAAGGGTTGACAACCTACACGTCTAAATGAACGTACTACAGTAAAAGTAACTATGAGTATGCATAAAGTTAGAGGAATGTGTGAGGAAGTATTGGGGTAGACAGCGAGGTAGGCGGTAGTTTAAAGAGATGAAGGCATGAGTAGTCGTATGAAAACAGAGAGAATCTGTAAGGGCAGAGCAGGGGAGTGTGGAAGTTAAAATTGCATGTGGGAAAGCGGAAAGTGGAAAACAGGGTTAATATAAGAGGTATGGAAGTAGGAAATAGGGTTAGTTTAGAAGGTGTGGATATAGGTAGTTTAGTAATCAGTACAATACAGTTTTCAAAACAAAACTGTCCCAAATAAGCTTTGCATATCAAACGAGTACAGTAGGAACACAAGGATATACAGTGACGTGTAACCTATACTGTGATAATGTGAGCATAGACAGCACACTGATAACATGCATAAATACTCTAATGTGCTCAACTGTTGCAGTAACCTGGCCTAACACACAGAGTAAAAACCTTAGCATGAGCATGAAGACAAACATCACTGAGCTCTCAGATTATGTGTCACAAGCAGGTATAAGCCTAACCTTAAGCAGCATTCTACCTTCTGTAAGGATGATGCCACAATGCAAACAAAAAATGATTGACTTTAACAACTGGCTTAGCTTCTGGTGTCAGTCCAAGGAGATCTAATATCTGTCAGCCTGGGCAGACATGGTCAACAGGCCATTCTGCTTTACCAGAGTTGATCTGCATCTGTCTCCTCTATGCTTTCAGATAGTGGCAAAGGCATTAGCTACCTCTATGGTGCATTTTCTTTAGGCAGCGTCAAAATAACCAACCTCCCAACATAACAAAATCTTCTCTAGATAAACTCAAGGTATTCTGCTTAATGCTAGGAGTGTAAACAAGAAACCGCACATCCTGGAAGCACTCCTCACTTTGGAAAATGGTGACATCTATGCAGTCACCAAGACATGGTTCAAAGGTGCAGAAAGCACCCCAGCTGTGCAGGGCTACAATACCTTCCATCTGTTCAGACCACAAACTGAGTATGAAAGAACCAAAAGAGGAGATGAATCCATCTTCATTAAGGATAAGTACACCTTTAGACTGGTCAAACATTATGACCCTCTTGAGCTACTCCATGTCCAATTAACTATAGTCAAAGCTCCCTACCACATCATAGCTAGCTATAGGCCCCCCAACATGAAAAAGGTAAAGCATACCACAAACCTGGATTTACTGGAGTCACTTACAATACAGCTCAACACCTTACTCATGGGTGATTTTAATTATCCTACCATTGACTGGGAACCATATACGATCACAAACATGCTGGCTCTGAGGTTCTTGGACATTGTCAATGGAAATACTCTGGAAGAGCTGGTCAGCACACCCATAAGAGGCTCAAATGTCCTGGACAAAGTACTCAATAAAATGGAACAACATCATACCCCTCCCCATGTGATGTTCTCCCTGGTAAGATCGGACCATAAATCAGTATCTTTGATGTAATTATAAGACCAGATACCCCAACAAGTTCAAAAATGCTTAAGAAGTTTTCAAAGACAAATTACCTCCTATTAAGTGATGGTAAACAAAGTTTCAAAGTCCCCATGAATGCAGATAACATGGACTCCTATGCAGAGGTGTACACCTCTGCCCTGTATAACCAACTAAGCAGTTGTATAGAATCCGCTGTACCTGACTGGATTAAAACCGGGCCTTGGTGAAAAAAATCAGGCCACCCTTGTGGGCCCCTAGTACAAACAGGCTATACAACAAGAGAAAGACAATAATATCTAAGAACAAGAGGGAACTGGCTCAGCAGAAGAAGAAATCCCTCTCTAGCTTAAACAAACAAATCAGAGATCTTGTCAAGTCCTCCAAAGCTAAGTATGAAGCAAAAATAGCCTCCCTAGCTAAGGGTAACCACAAGGCATTCTTTAACTCCATCTTAAATCTAAAATGGAATACCCAGTTATGTGTTGAACTGGCTGTGGATGGCACCACCCATACTCAGCTGGAGGTAACAGCCAACCTGCTAGGTGACAGATTTAGTGAAAAATTCACCCCCCATCTCTGCACTCTCCAAGACCAAAAACATGGCATGACTGGAACCAGACAACATCCCAGGTTGCCTTTTAAATGACTGAAAACATTATCTAGCAGACCCACTTGGATTCCCGGTTAACCACAGCCTGAGAACTGGCTGTGTTCCAGCAGAATAGAGGACAGCAACAGTAATCACTTTGCACAAAGGGTACTATCAACCGACCATGGGAATTATAGGCCCATAATCTTGACTAGCCTTATCTGCAAGACCAGGGAAAGAATCATTAAAGATCTTATTAAAAAGGACATAGGTAATCTCCAAACTCTGGACAAAACCCAGTTTGGATTCGTTAAAGGTAGTTCATGGCCATTAAACAAGGTTGTCTTCTTCAAGAAAGTCACCAAGGCCCTGGACGAGGGAAAGACAATGTATACCACCTATCGTGACCTAGCCAAGGCATTTAACACAATTCCCCACTTTGGTGTTATAGAGAAACTCTCCCAATTGGGAATTAACCCCTACACTATGAGATGGGTAGCCAACTGGCTAACAGGAGACATACTGTCAAAGTGTGTGACTTCATCTCTAGCAAAAGATCAATCACTAGTGGCAGACCTCAGGGTTCTCTGCTGGGCCCCTTACTGTTTGGAATGTATTTCTTAGAAATCCAGGCAAATGTAGATGGCCTGTAGCTGACCAAGTCCCCCAGAAATGTGAATATACTGCAGGCAGGGTTAATGCAGACAAATGATTGGTATTAAAGCCATGGATTAAAGCTAAATGCAAAAGCATGCATTATTATTCCCTTTGGGAAAGCTGGCATCCCTGCTCATTACATTATAGACAGCACCCTTCTAATTGTAGACCCAGTGGTATATGATCTGGGTACACAGGTTGATAGCAATCTGAACTTGGACCACCGTGCATGCACAGTAGTAAGGGAATCCTTCTATGTGGCACATCGTATAAGGAAAAGGCACCACATCTAGATCGAAGAATGTATAATTCCATTATACTTGGCCCTTATTACACCAATAATAGAGTACAATGCTCCCTTTTGCATGTACTTCACCAGACACCTGCAACAATGGGAAAGACCACAAAGGTTTCTTACCAAGAAATTACAGGGTACACAAAACAAGTCTTAGGCGGAAAGAGCAAAAGCCCTGTCACTGTATTCTATATCCTACAAGTTGCTAAGAGGTGACCTGTGCCAGCCATACAGGAATCTCTGACCCAGCTCTGATGGAAATGCTACACATTCGTAAATCAAACTGCAGGAGGGTCACTTCGCTCTAGGGATCTTAAGCTAGCATTTGACATGAACAAGATATGCTGGAGAGATAGATACATCTCCCAGAGATGCCACTTCTCTGGAACAAGCTTCCAAAGATACATCTCTCAGAGATGCCACTTCTCTGGAACAAGCTTCCAATTCACATGAAACAGAGCCCCTCCTGGACCCTCTTAAAAGGCAGCCTAGATCAATGGATGGGTGACTGCAAATACACTCATGGGGTGGTGCCCATGTCCCTTCTGGACAGAGAAAGTCAGTATTAACTACCAGAAACCATTACCTCTGTGAACTTCATTCATCTGACCACAGACACTTGGGGTAACTAGGGTAAATATGGTTAGGCTTGTAAGGACTTTAGGGCTGTTAGCCTAATAACCTTCTATGAACCTATGAAGGATTTCAGCTTTGCTTGCAACATAAACAGAACATGTTGGTGAGACAGATATCTGTCTTAAAGGATCCCAGCACTCTGGAATAATCTCCACATTTATGTGAAGCAGAGTCTATCCCTAACCATATTCAAAGGTAACCTTGACCATTGGCTGGGATATTTAAAATTCATCCCTGGTCTGGCCCCCATGTCAGTGATAGACAGAGACCAATGGTAAATATTCACTAACTTACATACCAACCCCACACTAAGCCTTTAGCAACCACCTAACACATTCCACCAAATAGACATCCATATTACATGGTTACATAATTGGGTTGGGTTGCATGGCTAGGCTTATAAAGTCCCTGGTGGTTGTTAGCCTAGCATATACCTATGAACACACCCCTAAGAGTCGATCCAGTAGTCAGGCACTTAGGGCCAGACATAGACATTAATCTAGCCTTTGACCATCATGTGTCTACAATAGTGAGGAAATCATTCTATTTTGTGCAACTTATAAACAAAGGTATGGATGTAGGCCGAAGGGGATCATTGTTCCACTGTAGTTGGCATTCATCAGACCTATAATTGGAATCAGCCATTGCAGTGCCTCCTTTGGTATGCACGTAACCAGGCACATACAGCACTGGGTACATCCACAGAAGTTCCGCACTAAAATAATAGAGGGCATAAGCAACATGTCCTTTGCAGACCATCTCAAAGTCCTATCCTTGTAGTCTGTCTCCTTCAAGATGTTAAGGGGAGATATATGCTGGCATACAAGGCATTGCCAGACTATGCCTGATGGACCTTCTGCATATCCATAAAACAAAGAGCACCAGAATTCCCCACTATAAAGACTTAAATGCTGCCTGTAATATAAAGAGAACCTGCTGGATAGGCAATTATGTATCCTAGAGATTTCCCCTTCTATGGAACAGGCTCTCCATCCATGTGAAGCAGCGTTCCTCTCTAATCCAATTCAAGTGTAACTTGGACAATTGGATGAGGAACAGGAAATTCATGCCTAGTTTAGCACCTATATCTCTAATGGACAGAGACACCCTGTAAATGGTTTATCTTCCAGGCCTCTGCTTGTAAATGTTTCATCTTCTAAATCCTTATTTACACTTAGCAAGGGTACCAGACCTTGTCAGAGATTTGGGATGTTTTGCTACGCTTAAAAAGGCATGAGTGATCATTAGCCTATTACACATCTATGAACCTATGAACAATGCCTGATTTCAACACCTTATTACAAAATGTTATAACTACAGTACTGGAGAGTGGCTCACAAGACAAGCAAATCTACAAAGATGTCTGCATGTGTTTACTGAGTGTTAAAAGTGTTTACTGAAGATGTACATCAGAAAGGATCACGGTTATACACATCATCCTGGAACATGAGGAAAGAGGAAGCAGAAATATGGCTGCCTACCCTATGGTGTTACATTTAACATGACAGGGCTCTGTTTAAAGTTGTCATTCATTGGAGGAATCAGTATAATTTTGCAGAGAGCCATGAAGACGACCTTCAACCTGTGGCAGATAACAATGGATTAGATCAATAATAGTTTAGCTACTACTTCCCCTAGGGCTTCCAACAACTGCATTTGCTCATTTTCTTTCCTTCCCGTATCTCTGTAAACAAGGGAGTTGTGGGATAGGGAGGTCTACAGTTGGTGCAGCCACTAAATGGAGGATAGGAGAATGAACTGCTCAGGGATGGATCACACCTTAATGACATGGAATCCTGCAGATATATGCAGAAATCTTTATTTTTTGGAGGGCACCAAGGAGGCTGATTGGTCTGTAAATAATTTCACTGATCTTGGGGTGGGGTGGGGTTGGGTTACAGAGGTCTGCTGGCCCAGGACCCCTTGAATAGAAGATTTTATGAGGAAGTCCGAGTCAAGAGAGGTATAGTCTAGGCTCAGGAAGAATGTGATGATACCAGCAACCACTGATCTTCACTGCAAATTTTTCATAATGGGGCAAAAATGCATTTTATTTTATGGCTATTTTTGCTTTTTATTTTTATGATTCTTACTGCATTCACACCGTATATGCAAGCAGACTTGTATTGTTTTGATATCTATCAGGTTGCATGCATTTTGTAAGTCTCTAGCAAGGGCTGCATCAAACACTTGGTGAGTTAAACATGGACTTACCCAATGTCATAAAATGCAGTCCTGTTTCTTTTGGTAACTCTAGCATCACAAGCTCTTACATTACAAATAATGCTTCATTTTAATCTGATTTAGTAACTATGGGCATGTGAAGATGTGTTGAAAATAACTTCTGCTTTGATCATCATGTGTCAGTGATGGTTAGAAAATCCTTCTACCTTTCACATCATATCCTTTGCTGTATTTTCCCAAGTCCAAAAATGCTATTATTCCGCATTATTCCTCCATTATTATGCCCATCATTGAATATAATGCCACATTTGTCACATGCCTTGCTAAGCACCTAAATCAATAGGAGAGACCTTAATATTTCCTCACCAACAAGATCTCAGTATCGCAGTTCTCACAGTTAATCTGATAGGCTGGAAGTCATGTCAGTCTGCTCAGCCCTACTGGTTGTAGTTGGTGCTGTAGAAATGGCAGGGCATCTCCACTCCATCATGGTTGCTAGAGTTGGTTCAAAGACTTATACTATTGGCTTATGTGCCAGCTATGAGTGAGAATTGGCACTTGTGACAAGGTTCAAGGAACTGCCTCCTCGTGCTTCAGCATGGTAAAGCTGCACAGTGATAATATAATCTTGGTAACATTTTTTCCGTTGAAAGCATGAATATGTTTGCTGGGACATGTTTATGTCCATTCTGCTGGCATTAATTTTGTTTGCTACTGTGCATTGTATTAATGTATTTTGTTCTCTGTTAAGTATGGGGATAGTCTGCAGATACATAGATATTTGTATATGTCATTATTCCTTGAAAAATATAATATACATTTTTTATAAAACATAAAAAATACACAAACAGTTAAAGTCAAAGTAGAAGTAAATATCATATGTAGTACTTAAACCTCAGTTGGACAGAGGCTTTTAAGGACTCCTACTTTGTTGAAGTTTTTTAGCTCATTTTATCATGCATATCAGGAACTGTATTAAGTCATGTGCCTTCCTTTAGTGAAGCAAGTTTTATTAGTAAGCGCAATAACTTTTGCAACAAAAGGCAGACTATCCTTTATCGAGAATATGTAACAGAACAAATACTATAAAAAGTTGGTTATCTCATTCAGAGGGGTGCAGACAGCAACTCTAAATGCATACTGCTGCTAAATGGTTGTCAGACATGAAATGTCGCTGTGATAAAAGGTTTGTACTGCCTAAAGAGTGCTTCCTTTCTTTTCTGTTTCATCTGTGTTGTTTGTGGTATTCCAAAAACCAAAGATATAACTTAATTGGAACTGTATTTATTGCAATAGAATTCTGTGCTATATCAGACATAGAGCTGAATAGTGAAACTGATAAGTTGATGGATTTATTTTACTATAATGAAACTCAAATCATTTACAAAAATCTTGACTAAAACTCATTAATTCATTCATTCATTCATTCATTCGTTCATTCATTCATTCATCCAGAATCATGAACGTCTGTAAAACATAACAGCTAGCAAAATATGCTAACATTGTTGTAAATCTTCATAGTACCACTGGGGCAATAAAAGTATTAGCAAATGTTCTGAATCCTCCAGGTTTAATTTCTCACGGTGACAGTGCTCCATTGTCTTCAACATAATTACCAAACAACACATTTTTAACTTTAAGAGGAACATTTAAACAATAAGGATTATTTTGTTTGGGCATGTACTGCAGACTCAACCAAGTTTTGTCACATGCTTGAAATAGGGTGGATGAAATAAAAAGGTAAGAGTTAGCAGAGGTTGTGATGGCGAGTTGTAGGACACAGAAATTGAAAAAAGAGAACAAGAAACTCATTTGGATGAAGAAAGAAAAAAAATTCTAGAGCTCTGAAAGTCAAAGAAGAAGAGAAGAAGAAAATTGGATATAGATAAAGAAATTGAGAATGATTACCCAAGTAGTCATTCCACAGGATTCAATCAGTCAAAGATGGAACAGCATACTAAACATGGCAAAATGATATTTTTGTCTTGTACACAACAAAAAAAAAAAACTTATAATTCAAAATAATTAGGATAAAAAGGGAAGGGGGATGGTGGAAGGGTGGGACTGGAGTTAAAGGGTCATACAGTGAATTCTTCAGTGGTCCACTGATGGTTAAAAACGTTAAGGGTACATTCTTGAGGTATGGAAAAGAGGGCTGAAGATGCTGGAATTAATGCAGTTACTGTACTGAAAGGAGTGTGTGTTAATGTGGGCAGACACATGGCATCTAGGCCATCACAGGATCTTGGCTTGCTAGAAACTGAACTGGGCTGAGCTTTCAGAATACAGGATACCTGTAGCAAATCTAAAAGATGGTTTATACAGTACCATTCCTAAAAGATAAAGCAAACGTTAAGCAAAATATTTAAGGACCCGTGAGCCTTGTATCAGCACTGGAAAACATCTTGGACATGGGCCACTAATACCAATAAACTGCTAGGACACTTATATCAAACTAAATTATGTCCAGGAAAAAAAAACATGACTAATCCTTGCAGAAATAGCTCTTTTATCAGTACTCATCTGTGGTTATATTCAGTTCACTAGTCTTACTAGCCTTACCCTCACCAACCAAACATCATCTTACAAAAACAAACAAAAAAAATGTATGTCCCTCACCACATATCATTATCTTTGTTTTTCCATAAATATACACCACAGGTCTACTATGAATGTTCTAGCATAGCCTTATGCACATCTTACACAAAAAGATAATTTCCTCCAGAGGTTAGTGTTTCCACCTCACATCAATAGGTTCTCCAGTTCAGTTTTTGGCTGGGGTGCCTTCTGTGCAGAATTTGCATGTCCTTCCTGTGGTCATGTGAGTTTCCTCCGGGTGTTCCTGTTTCCTCCCACATCCCAAAGACATGCTGAAGGTGGATTGGGCACTCTAAATTGGCCCCAGGTGTGAGTGTGTGCATGTATGGGCCTTCTGTGGAAGGTTGGGTGCCAGGCTGGCAACTCAACACTATAAAATTACACTGCCAATCGTTCTGCAGACCATTGTTCCACTGTGGTGTCCCCTAATGGGAAAAGCAGAAAGAAGAAGAATCTTTTGAAAAGAAATGCTTTCTTTCATGTCCCAGAAATGGAGTTACATTCCTACTACTTTTATAATGAACTCTGCTGTCACTGTGCCTCAAAGAAAGGAGAAATCCTCCCTCACACTGACACTCCTTCCATCTTCTTGCCAAATTTTCATCCAGTGTGCCAATTTCAAAATTCATTCTGATTACCTGTGGCTGCATACCCTACTTATTCATGGTGTACTACAACTATCCAATTCCCAGGCACTGGAATACTACTATCTGTCTACTAGGGACTAAAGCATCTTATAGCTCTCATGGGCAGCTGAGCATGCTGAGACTTGACTACATGTTGGGGTGATGTGTGGCAGCCATGGGAAGAGGATGGAGCTGCCAAACCTTGCCTGAACATAGTAACCATGTCTGGGCATGGTTAATGTGGCATCCATAGAGAAGGAGGGAGTGGGAGAGGGTGACATCATAGGTGATTGGGAGATGGATTTAGGTTATAGGAGAGCAGAAATGAAGGTATAGGGAGCAGGAGGGGAGTTTAGGGTTAGGGGGGCAATTTGGACTTTAGGTTTGGGGAATGAGAAAACAGTTTTAGGTTTAGGGAGCAGGAGGGAAGTTTTAAGGTTAGGGAGCAATTGGAAACATTAGGTTTAAGTAGTAGGAGGGGAGTTTAGGGTTAGGATGTGATCTGGGACTTTAGATTTAGGGAGGGGGGAATGGAGTTTTAAGTTTAGGGAGAGCTAGGTGATGCACTAAGATTGGATTACTGAGAGTTAGGTCAATTGCCAGAGGAAGTAGCAGTGAACAAATGTGTCATGATCTAATAGCATGAAAACACTTGCAGTAGGCCCACTTATTCATTATATGCATCAGTCACTATTAAAAGTACTTGCTGGTTTTAAAATATTCTGACTGGTGTTTTAAGTTCTACATTCCTGAAATCATTTTGGTGATGCACCACATGCATGATGTGCTGCTGAAATCTGAAACTGCCTCCCAGATCCCATTTTCCAGGTTTATCATTCTTCTTCATTCAATAAGCTGGCTATTTCACACCTCCTGTCCTCTACAAACTTCCCACAGGAATTATCCTAATTTATTAGAACTCAATGATACTGCCTGTCTCCTATTTTGTATACAGAATTTCCCTTGCTACCCATCTTAGTCACTGCAGAAGAACCAGGCCCTTCTCATCGCTTACATACATTCATCTCTTTCTACATGTTCCTCACTTCATTAAATCCCTGTTCTTTTGAATATGTTCAGTTACTCCCCTCAGCACTCCTTACAACTCCTCTCAATCTAATCCTGCTGTTCATAGACTCACAGGTTTGTTAAACAAGTTCAATGCCTATTAGCCTTTATACTGAGGCTGATACTGTTCACTCCATACATGTATCCATTATAATTTCCAGAATGTTGTGTCGTATAAAACTATTGTATATCTCCTGCTATTTCCCTGTCAGGATAATTTGGAACTTACAAAATATATGCAACTATTATAACACTGTTACCAATTTATAGTCTACTGATGAAAGGCTCTATTATTATGCTCTGTTACTTTCTATGGATACTTTCTAGCTCCTATTTTGTATTCATTGGAGCTTCCTCCTAGCCTTTCACTGTAGATGCACTATACCTTATTTGATTTTTTGGTAAACTAAACAAATTAATAAATGAAATAAAATGTGAGTATGATATTGGTGGCCTTTGGGAGAATGCAAAACTCCATAATGTGAAGAAATGAAGTGAATAAAATAAAAGATGGAAAGCAAAATAAAAGTGCCCTGGATAAATCCTATTTGACCAAACTAAGTGATGCCATACCTTGATAGTAACAGAACTAGATCACAGCCATACAATATCTGTCTCATATTTAGATATCTGGAAGCCATTTGACTCTTTCTCAGGATGATGCTTGACAGCTTGTTGTTATGAAGACAGCAGTAAAGATAATAAAATGGATAATAACTTGCATAAAAGCTGTCAAAAGAATAAAAAAGTGTGGTGGGAAAGAATTCTTTATACCAAAAGCAGTGAGAAGGGTACAGCTATCTGTGTTGGCTGATATATGGGCATATACATTGCTAGTACCTCACACCCAGTCTAAAGTACTTTATTTTGTCCAGAGCTGACACCATCTTGAAGTAAGTGGTGGATAACACTGGAGAACTGGCGGAGAAAAATAATGACCCAATGGACTTCAGAAATGAAGACAAATGCAATGCCTGGGGCCCATGGTTATATATGGTGCATCTAAAATAAAAATACAAAATGGGGATTGCTGTAATCACATCACACTGGAAAAGAAGTTTGGAACGATTATAATAGAGACAACGAGTAATGGTTCAACATATAAGAATTTGTGTTCTGTTCATAAATAATGTTTCAACATGTAAAAATGTGTGTACCCATGTTGGGCATGGGAGGTGTAGGAGGTTTTCATAGTATTGGTAGGTAATTCTTTGCTGCTTTATCTAGTTCAGGGTCATGGAGCCAAAGCCTATCTTGGTACTCCAAATTCCAGTGGAACTAAATCAGACTGTAATAAAATTATTTGCTGTTTTATTAAAGTCTGATTTAATTCTAATGGACTTACCAACTGCAAGTCTTTTTCTGAAGTTTGTGTTATACTCATTGAAAACTGCCATGGATACAAGAAGAACATGTTGATTAGCGAAATGTACTGGCGAACCAATCACTGTAAGATAGTGATGTCAACTACTGAAGCACTATGCTCTAGTCTAATTTTCCTTAATTTTACACAAGGAAATGCAAATAAGTAAATAAACTGTCCACTGATAAATAAGCCTTATTTTCCAGTTATTGAAAGGCAGGTCTTGTTACTGATTATTGAGTTTGTATAATTCCTTGAGGGACATGGAAATGGAAACAAAACATGACTCACATCTTAAATACTGGAAAAACGTATCACCATTGTGAGGATTTCCCAGTTAGCAAGAAGTAGTAATCGATGTTAGGGAGGAAGTCAGGAGGAAAATGTCTTCATGGAAAGGGGGTAGATAAGTGATTTACAGTCTAATGAGCTGATTTCATTGTATGATACTTAAAAACATTAGGATAAGATGGTGAGATGTTGCCAGACATATATGTAAGAAGAACAGTGAAAGGAGAAGCAAAGTAGCAACCCCAAGACACCACAATAATGGGTCTAACTTAGATGGGCATTTTCTGTCATCTGTATTTAAGACTATTAACTACACTGGAAGCACTCCAAGGCACATTCAGTTGATAATCTGTTACTGCCTGTGAGGCTTCAGTTATGTCACTCTGTGAGGCGTGCATGTGTGGAAGGAGATGTACATGGAGTTTAAGCCTACTGTGGTAACTTATTTTTGTAGTGTAGCAAACCTTCTGATCAACAGAAAGATAATGAAGATAGTTGGACACCCTTCATAAGGGATGCCAGCAACAACCTGCTCACCAGTCCACAGGAAATCAAAGGCAGATGGAAGGAGTACTTCCAACAGCTTCCGAGTGAAGAAAACCCCACAGAAGCTGTACTACCTATGACAAAAGAAGAGGAGGAGCCCACTCTAGGATAAGTAAGAGCAGCACTAAGGAAAATAAAGTCAGGAAAAGCAGCAGCCTCAGTCGAGGTGACAGCAAATATGATAAAGATAATGGGTACGTTAGGGGAGATGCATCACTAGAAGTTATAGTAGGATGGACTGAAAGAGAACCCCACATGACTGGAGAACAAGCATACTAGTGCCTCTGTAAGAAGAATCTATTCATTTTTATTTTATTTATTTAACATTTGTTTACCAGGAAAGTCTGACTTGGAAAGAGAGAGTTTTTTATGAAGGCTCCAGATGAATGTCTTTGTAACATGGCAGGAAACCGGAACACCTGGAGGAAACCCACATGAACAGAGGGAGGACATGCAGAGAAGGCACCCCAGCCAAAAATGGAACTGGAGAACCTTTTGCTGTGAGGTAACAACGCAAACTGCTGCACCATTGTGCCATGAAGAAACACAATTGTGGTCAGTGAAGCGGTAGGAAACTCCTGTCATAGTGCATGAAAGTACTGGAGAGGATGATTGATAAATACACAAAGTAAGATGGGAGATGAGCAGTTTGAATTCAAATCAGAATGCAGCACAACCAACCCGCTGTTTGCAGTGAGACAGATAGTTGAGAAGAAACTAAACATGACAAAAGAGTCCAAATGGGCATTCCTAGACTTGGAGAAAACATATGACAATGTCATAGAAAAGCTGATTTGAGTGGTTCTTTGGTGGTACAATTAGTGCAGTCTGTGTACAAGGGCCCAGTGACTCAAGTACAAACAGTGTTTGGTCCCATAGAGGGGTTTCCATTGAGGGTAGGTGTGTATCAGGGTTCATCTCTGAGCCCACTGCTGTTCTTAGTGGTGATAGACTAAATTAACAAACAGGTTGGAAGGGACAGATCAACAAAGTTGCTGTATGCAGACGATGTGGTATTACAGGCAGAATCTTAGCAAGAACTTCAGCAAAGGATGGGGGTAATAGAATGCACAACTAAATGCTCATGGGATGAAACTGAGTACAGATAAAACAGATATAAAGGTAGCAAATAGGAGAACTGAGATTGAAGGGAAAACAGTTAACAGCATCAAGTGTCTGGGAGGGTTGGTTGAGAAGAAGGGAAGTCTGATTGAGGAGTTCAAATCTATAATCAAAGGGGTTGCAGTCATCTGGAGGAGTTAAGCGTAGTGCATGACAGACGAATCTTAAAGAAGCTGAAAGGTAAGGTGTACAAAACAGTGGTCTGACCAGTACTACTGTAAGGTACAGAAACATGGGTAGTAAAGGCAGAACATCTGAGGAAGCTAGAGGTGATGTTGATTAAGTGCCTGAGATGGGTGGTAGGATACACGGGTCTATATTATAACCGCAAAAGCACATTTCAGCGAATATGTAAATGTTGACACATATTGCGCCAACCGCTAATCCACTGAACGCCCTAAACCATGAAATTCAAAATCTCGAACTGGCATACTTGGCCAGCCCCACCGCTCGCTACATACTACCCACTCAAACAAAATAAATAAACCACATACATACACTAACCGAAACCCTACTTCTAACCCTAAAGTAAAGCGTGCATATACTACCATGTATGCACTTACCTTAACCCGCACACTAACCCTAAGGTCCGTAACTATCGCACACTTACCTTAATGAGCTATACCCAAACAAAATAAATAATCCACACACATACACTTAACAAAACGCTACTTCTAACCCTACACTAAACCTTACATACATTACTATCTATGCACTTACCTTAACCTGCACCCTAACCCTAAGGTCCGTAACTATCGTACACTTACCTTACAGAGCTATACCACAGAAGGGCCAACTATGCCGATTCGAGATTTTGAATTTCGCGGGTTAGGGCGTTTGATGTATTTCCACTTTGCGCAATATGTTTTGACGTTTACATATTCGCTGAAACCGGCTTTCGCAGTTATGATATAGACCCGGATGCACACTCTGGAATAGATGAAGAAGTAAGGATATCAAAGCAGAAGCGAAAGTAGCTTCAAATGCAGAAAAAGGTCAAATAGAACAGATTATGGTGGTTCAGGCACATGTGCAGAAAAGCAGAAGGCTTTGGGATAGACAGTAAGAGGCAAGAAGAGAGGAGGGCTTCCAGCAAAGAAATAAATGGATTGTCTGAGAGAAGGCTTGTGACAATCAGACATGACTGCCAAAGAAGGTAGTAGAGTAGTATGGAAGGGAGAGAAATGGTTGACAGCTGACATAACACCCTGACCCCATGTAGAAAATAGGAAAAAGGGGTGGGGTTTGATGATGATGATAATGATGAAACCTTTTATGTAGTGATTTAAAAGACCTTTCCCTGCTGTTCTTTCTGAGTATGATTACTCTAATTAGAAATATAAGCTGCCTACGGTGCTGTACCAGACTATCTTGCGATCATTTTCATTTATGAATCATAACATTCTCACACATACACACATCCCTGTTTCTTTGCAAAGGGCTGTCAAAGAAATAGAATATGATGCTCACTTAGGAATTATAAAAAAATTAAGGAATTTCTAATGAACAATTATTTAGTGTGCCAAGGCCAAGCAAACAGTCAGAAACACTAGTGTACGGGTTCAAGCTTTAGAACTTTATATCTCCACTGATTTATTTTGGTCAGTCAATAATGCTATCTTCCTGTTATAACTGAAAAAAGAACCAGAATGTTTCACCTCATACAGCAGTCTTCTGCCAGTAGCACGCAAGACTTTCTCTATATCTGGCATCAGACCAACCAGTGGAACAACTTTGAATTAATAGTTCTGCAGTAACTACAAATAACTGCCCTATGGCCAAAGTCTAATACTATTATAGAACATTTAATGGCCATAATAGGCATGAAAATCAGAACTGCAAATACTAGAAGCATTTTATGGAAATAACAAGTATACAACATGCTGAATGGATACAGAAGTGCAAGCAAACCAATGCTACAGTTTTCTGTAAAAGTCTCATGTCTGATTACAGCTATAATAACAAAAGTATCTGCTGTGTTTTAATCTAGACCCAAAACCAGATGAATTAGTGTGACAGAAACTGTTGTCAGAAGGATAAAAAAGTCATGTTCAGATGCCAAAAGACAACCTAGAATGCACAATCATGAAGTTGGACAGTCTGTGTTACTGAAACAAGTGGGGTACAACAAACATTTACCTCTTTACCATTTGTAATTCCATAACATTTTGAAAGCAGGACTAATGATTACCACAACAGGTATATCCTTAGTAGGTATTTTTAATCTTTTGAAATCCCTTTGGAATGGTAGATGTATCACTGGACATATCCAGACTATCCCTGACTCATCTGATACTGATGAATAGAATATGACTAGATCCTCAAAGATAGTGACGAGAAGCCTAAAATATCTCAAAGACTGTGTGTGCGAAGAAAATATACAGGTTAGTTTCTTTTCAGTGCAGCTTTACCATAGAGTGGTTAACAATTAACTGAGATAATAATGAATCGTAGTATTATTTATACCAGTAATGCTGTTGTTTGACTGTCTAATTGTTTTATTATTTTGCAGTCTCATCAAAGACGAAGTTAAAACAGTCCACTATTTAATTTTCTTTCAGCTTCAGCAGTGTTCAGGTTTAGACGAAGTTAAAACAGTCCACTATTTAATTTTCTTTCAGCTTCAGCAGTGTTCAGGTTTAGAAATGTTTTACTTACATTGTTGTTGCTGTACCAGATCGAAATGACTGTAGCTAATTAAAAAATAAACGTATATATGAGTTGTCGTGACAAAGGTATTCATATCTGCCCAGTGCATTTTATTACGTTGTGTGCCTTGTTACAACATTTAACAATGGCCAGCTCTTCCAAGAACTGAAAAGAATTGATACCCCTATGGCAAACACCTTGGGGCAGACTAATCTGCTGTCTGCAGTAAAGATTCATCTCCTTTCACTTACATCTTTCATTGCAGCTTCTTGACTGGTTCCATTTGTAAGTATTGACTTTGCCAAGCTTATTGCAGAATTTACATTCACTAATAGCAACCCTCATCTTTAAGTCCATTCATAAAGTCAGGCAGATCAGGTTACAATATATAGTCAGTGGAAGTCCAAGCTGAATACTGTTTGACCAGGTAGCTCATGCACAGAATTCTGATAATCAGCGGTTGCCAAATGAAATTAATCACTTTGATTGAGGCAGTGTTGTGAGACAGGAAATGTAAGCATACACAGACATGTTTGCGTGCGTGCACACACACACACACACACACACACACACACACACACACGCACACTTGCTCTTATTTGTAGTAAATTAAATCTACTTTTATTCAGTGATGAATAAATTATCCCTGATATTTTTGAATATATTTACACTAAATAATTAGAAAGATAAGCTGCCTGTTCTGCACTTACCACAGTGTTTTGACAAAGGAGAAATTACACTTCTTAATCGTGTTTCATGTAGTCCTGACAGAAAGCTGACAAGATGTAAAAAGCAGAAAGAATGTTCTATTTATCTAATGAGCTTCATCTGTGTGAATTGTGTGCTTGTGTGCATGTGTGTGCGTGTATGTGAGGAAAAACCTGTTTAAAAATAAATATTTATTGTTCTAGTGTAACTGCCATATACCTTTTTTAACTGAGTATGAAACATTTGCCTCCAAATTTGCTATTCTTTTTATTTTCATTTTGCTTAATTATAGGTTAGTTTGCATGATATTTCTATGTATAATATGTGAAAGAATGTGATTTCTTGTTTTCAACATATCTAGTTCATTTTTTTGCAGTATTCATACTTTGCAGCCTAATGGCTGCTTAGCAACAGCCACTCTATGATTGCCAGTGGACAGTGCAGAAAATTTTGTGTTCTAGACAATCAGCATATTCATCATAATATTATTAGACACAGAAGTGTCTAATGAAGAGAAAAATAAAGCTGAAAATATTTAAAAATTATTTATCTTATGACTTTCTGACTGTCTGTGTACATTAAAATCTTAACGTCTTTAGTATAAGCGCTTCTTTGACAAAGACAGTTAAAACTGAGAACAGTGTAGGACAGAGAAGAACAAAACGTATTCAGAAAAGCTGAGAAAATAAAAAAATATTTCCAAAGGATTTGCTTAGCTATAAACACACTGCACTAGTGAAAAAGCTAGAAAAGCTTCCAGCTGCTACTTTTGTTAGAGGACACTGACTTCTATTCAGGCAAGCTTTATTTTCATTGCCATCAGTTTTATATCATTAATTTAAAATGCTGTCATACTCAGAAAATCTAGAAGTGATGGCATACTGGAAAATTCTCAGTCTCTATACCCTTTGCAGAGTAGGTAGTACAGATTCAGGTTGGTCTGCATCATTGCTATGAAAAATGCACACTGTTAATAATGATGTCTGGCAGTTTGCTCAGAAGATTAAGGCTGTAAATTATCAGTGATCTTTTTCTTGCAACCAGATGTACAGTGTTTGATTCCTTCTACTTCCAATCATCTGCTGTGCAACTCTGAGTATGTTATTTAACAAGCAAATGTTTCCAGGTCAAACTGAAAGCTACATATTTCCAGTGGGCTTACTCAGTTGACAAATATATAAAAAATGTGGGTTCAGGTTCCAAGGCAGCGAGACATTCCGATGACTTTGCATAAATAGGAAAATTCACCAATCACATATCAAAATGAAATAGAATGGTGGATTTAATGCCCAATAGGATAACTCAAATTAGTTTATTGCCCAATTATCATCAAACTATTCCTTAAGGAATATTTATTTTCCCCAATAAAATTTACAAATATAATATATATAATTAAATCACTGACCATTCAATACTCTATATTAAAAATATTGTATATATAAATATTTAAAAGCATCATTATTAGGAGCAATAGCTACATTATTGTTCCAAAAATATGTTTAAAAATACATCATTGGAATTATAATGCTATATGAATAATTTCCTCAAAACATAGATAAACAAATGAAATCCCAGAAATGTCAATCTGGTATCAAATAACTGGAATGATGTAACTATCAACCAATAATATGAATCAAATGTATATCTGATCAAATACATTTTGTAATATATAATCGCAGTGTGGTGATAAATATTTCTTAAATATATGAAAAATCCCAAAATAAAATTAATCAAACACTATATTATGCCTTATAATAGCGAAGTTTTAATAAACTTTCTAGTTGGTTATTCACATTGATGTCTTTTTAAAACGTTTTTGGAATGATAATGTATCAGTTGTTCTTAACAAAGATGCTTTTAAATAGATATATATATATATATATATATATATATATATATATATATATATATATATATATACACACCCACATACATGCGCACATACACACACACACACACACACACACTATTTCTTTAATATAGAGCATTTAATCAGTCATCGATTTAATTTTATATGTATTTATTTTATTTTATTTATTTGACGTTTGTTAACCGGGTTAGTCTGAGTGGGCAGAAGAACCCTATTTCAGAGGAGACCTGAGGAGAAAAGCTCCACAGATAAACAAATACAAAAACAAAGTGTCATATAATATTAACATACAAGTGTATATAGACAGGAGAATCAGAATACAACTTTCCTGTAAGTAGTTTACTCCAGATACAGATTTGCTGTATCCAGGACTATTTGTAAGCTTCTGTGCCCCCAAGCCTTTCTCTGTTGCAGGGAAGCCTTCTAGCTTATCAGTGGGAATGGTAAGCACTAGATAGCCTATCTACCACAAGAGTGGTTTCTGGCCCAGAAATTGTAGTTTATTGGCTGTTTGGGCAGTTTTTCCATCTCTTTCAACTTTCTGGTTTAAAAGCCCATGTTTGCGCTTGTTTCCCACCTTTCCTGTAACTAGTCTAGTCCAGATACAAATTTGCTGTATCCAGGACTGTTTGTAAGCTTCTGAGCCCCCAAAGCTTTTCTGTGTTGGAGGGAGGTCTTCTAGCTTATCAGTGGGAGTGGTAAGCACTAGGCAGCCTGTCTACAACAAGAGTGGTTTCCGGCTCAGAAATTGTAGTTTGTTGGCCATTTGGGCAGTTTTTCCATCTCTTTCAACTTTCTGGTTTAAAAGCCTGCATTTGCGCTTGTTTCCTGCCTTCCCTGTAACTAGTTTAGTCCAGATACAGATTTGATGTATCCAGGATTGTTTGTAAGCTTCTGTGCCCCCAAGCCTTTCTGTGTTGGAGGGAAGCCTTCTAGCTTATCATTGGGAGTGTTAAGCATTAGGTAGCCTATCTACAACAAGATCCAGATACAGATTCTTAGTTTTAGCACTTGAATTTGCTTATTCATGCTCAGCACTTGTTCAGAACTTGTTGTAAGCACTAAATAAGCTACAAATTACTACAGCACTCAGCCTTCCTCATTACCTAGAGGAAAACAGTTTTTGTACTTACTTTCCTCACTTTCTTAGAGAAAAACAGATTTTGTACTCACTTTCCTCACTCGTCTAGAGGAAAATAGTTTTTTATTCTGGCATGTCCAAGGGTCAGCTCCCAGTGATGTTCTTCGTGTTTCACTGTTGCAGTAATTACATTTGGGTTATCTGCCTGCAGGTAGCCCTCAGCAGGCCTGAATATCAAAGTCTTAGATCTCTGCTTCAGATGCTGTCTTTTCTTCCATGATGTCAGGTCGTCAGGGTTATAAAACATGCAGCCAACGCCATTACATTCTTCTTTCTTGCCACCCGGTGCGAAGCAGAAGCAGTTCGCAAGTGCCGGTCGGCTGACTCCTGAAATTTTCATTTTCGAGTTTCAGAACTGAAGTCTTCAAAAAAGCTAAGTACCCCATTGGGGATCCTTTTTCTTGCTCTAAACCGATGTCAGTAAAAGTTAACAATTGTATTACCTGTGGAAAGCAAATACCTCATAAAGATTTTCATTCGTACTGCATTCCTTGTTTAGGCCCAGACCATGACGTCCCTGTAGGTTTATTTTTTCAGCAAATTATTTTGGAACTCGGTTTAACTATCCAGAAATGGCTTCAGTAAGCCATCCAACTACTGACATTCCAAAAAAATGTAAAGATAAAGACAGAGACAGACTGCATAGGTCCAAAGCTGCTGATGACGCTTCCGTTAAGCTAGTCGCCAGTTCGCCGGTACTCAGTGAGGCACTTTCGCAGCCCCTGATACCCGCTACTTCTGATTCACAGGCCTCTACTGAGACCCATTCAGAGTCTGGTATGCCGCGGGATGCTTCTTCGACCATGGAACCTGTGAATGTCTCTACCTTGGATGGGTCTGGAGCCGCTGTGCAGGCACCAGCTTCTGAGGGTGTATTCAGGCCTACTGACTTGCATTTCTAACCAATGCTATCTTCTTCTTCAAGGCCTAAAACTCGACCCACACCTAGAAAACCGACATCCAAACTGCATGGTCAAGCCCATATACCTAAAAAACAAATGATAAGAATGGCTGAAGACCTTATTACTTTAATTAGGGAAAACCAGCCTTCACCCTCTAAGAGACCTAAAATTGATTTTCCTTCTGATTCTTCTGATCAGGATTCTGAAATGTCTGTTTCTTCTGATTATCAGGATTTGCCCTTATCTACCTATGAGGATTCTGATGCAGAGGACTCCATTCCCTCTGCTTCCCCTCCAGAAGATTTTTCTTATGGTGAAAAGTACAGTTGTGTACACTTACCATAAATGTAGATGTTCAAGTGTATTCACTGTTGCAGTCATTACAATTGGGTTATCCTGCTGGCAGGCTACCCTCAGTCTACCTGAATTCCAAAGTCTAGGTCCAGCATCAGTTGCTGTCGCCTCTTCCCTGATGTCAGTGCACCAGGGGTATAAAAGATGCAGCCGACGCCATTTTCTTCAGTTTTTCTTGCCCCAGATGTCAGGTGCCCCCAAAAGGGTAGGCTAAAAATTTGTCAGTAAAACATGCATGTACCAAAGTGTATATTTTGCCTTCATCTACAAGCAAATACACCACATAGGTTGTATAGAATAGAGAAGTACAGATACATTCCAGCAAAGAAATGGAGGATGGCGGGTGGGTAACCTGGACTGCAACAGTGAATACACTCGAACATCTACATTTATGGTAAGTGTACACAACTGTACTATGTTCTTCATGTTTCACTGTTGCAGTCATTACAATTGGGTTGAATCCCAAAGCTAAGGTTGGGAGGTTGGAGCTAAATAGCATTAGCAGCAGCTATTAGGCCCTGCAGAACTGCAGTGGCAAAGCCTGCCCTGGATTTAGAGTAGAGTGGTAAGTGATAGTGCTTTGTGAAGGTGTGCACTGAACTCCAAGTAGCAGCCTCTAAAATGTCTTTGGTTGGTAATCCCCTGAGGAAGGCTGCTGAAGTGGCTGCTGCTCTAGTTGAATGTGGCCTAATGGCCTTAGGTACTGGCCATGTTGGGAATAACAGAAACGAATGCAGTGGCCTATCCACTTTGAAATAGTCTGCTTTGAGATAGCCTTTCCTTGTGATCCTGCAGCATATGCCACTAGTAATTGCTCTGTCTTTCTGAAAGCTTTGGTTTTGTTCAAATAGAAGCATAGCTGCCTGTGTATGCCCAAATAATTCAGAATTCTCTCCCCCTTATTCTGTGGGTTTGGATAAAAGGTAGGCAGATGAATAGTATGGTTAAGGGCCACTACCTTAGGCATAAATGTCAGGTTTGTCCTCAGAGAAACCCTGTCTGGATAAAAACATGATAAAAGGTTCCACAGCCATGAGTGCCTGTAGCTCTGAGACTCGTCTTGCAGAAGTTATTGCTAGGAGCAGAGCTGTTTTTCAAGATAAAAACTTTATATCAGCTGTAGCGGCTGGTTCTAAAGGAGGCAGGGTGAGTTTTTCCAAAACATAATTGAGGTCCCATGCAGGTATTGGTGATCTCCTTGGAGGCCTTAAATTTTTGGCCCCTCTGAGGTACTGCCTTAATAAAGGATGAGAAAATATTGGTGGCTCTGTATTGTAATGAGCTGAAATGGCAGAGGCATGAATTTTTATAGATGAAAAGGATAGGCCTTTCTCCAGCATCTCAGTCGAGTATTGCAAAATCTGAGGGATATTTGGAACAGCTGTGTCAATTCCTTGTGCCTGGTTCCAAGCACAGAATCTCTTCCATTTTCCAGCATAGGATTTTCTAGTACTAGGCCTCCTGGCCTCCAAAATTACATCCATCATCGCTTTAGTGAGAGGTGTGTTTTGTATGACTGCATTATCCCCCATGCTGCCAGATTTAAGGTCTTGAGTTGGCTGTGCAGGATTTGATTGTTCTGCTGGGACAGTAGATGAGGCACTTGAGGTAAGGTTCAGGCTGGGCATTGAAACAAATTCCTTAGGATTGGATACCAGTACTGGCGTGGCCAGTCTGGGGCAATCAGTATCATTTTTGGCTTCTCCTGTCTGACCTTTAGGAGTACCTTGGGGAGGAGATGCAGAGGAGGAAAGGCATATACTGTTAAGTTTTTCCAGCTGAAAGATAGGGCATCCACTTTCCATGATTGCCTGTGATAAGTCCTTGTGCAGAATCTCTTTAGTTGGCAGCTGTGAGGTGAGGCAAATAGATATATGTCCGGGCACCCCCATTTCCTTGTTAACATGCTGAAGACTTGTGGATCCAATTTCCACTCGTGGGGATCCATGAGGTTTCTGCTTAGTTCGTCTGCCAGAGTATTTATCTTTCCTGGCAGGAATTGTGCCTGCAGATGTACTTAGTAAGTCAATGCTGTGTCCCACAAAGTCATGGCTAGTCTGCAAAGGGGGTAAGAATGAGTGCCTCCCTGCTTGTTTATATACCACATGACCATGGTGTTGTCTGTCTTTATCATTAGTTGTCCCGGATGAAGTAGGTCCTTGAAGGCTGTCAGGGCATTTTGAACAGCTAGCATCTCTGATTGATATGTAGATGCATTTGGTTTGTGGACCATGTGCCTTGAATACATTTTCCTGCCATGTGGGCTCCCCATGCATAATCCGATGCATCCGTTGTTAATGTCTGTGTGGCTGGGGGTAGAGTGAATGGCTGTCCCTTGTTCTGGTGACAGGCCTGCACCCACCATCAAAACTCCTGTTGCAGGCAGGGGATGAGAGTAACTATTGTTTCCAGGCTGTGGCAATGTTGAGTCCAAACACTTTTTAGGTACCATTGAAGTTTCCTCATATGCAGTCTTGCATATGGAATTAGTAGAATGCAGGATGCCATGAAGCCCAAAGCCTGCAGAATTTTTCTTGCAGATAACTGGGCCTTTGTTGCCAACATTTTGAAATAGGTAGTCAGTTGCCTTTGTTTGTCTGGCGTGAGATAAGCCATCTGGGCGGTTGTATTTAAGCTTGCACCCAGGAATATTATCTCTTGAGAGGGTACTAGTTTTGATTTCTGTTCATTGACTGTGTACCCTAGACATGGTAGTAATCTCTTTACAAATGCCAGATGCTGTAGTAGAATGTCCTTGTTCTCTGCTTGAATGAGGCAGTCGTCCAAGTAAGGATATATTTGTATTCCTCTTTGTCTGCAGAATGCAATTACTGGTGCCAGGCACTTTGTGAAGACCCTGGGCACAGTAGATAAGCCAAAGGGCAGTGCAGAGAATTGGTAGTGCATAGAGCCAGCTTTGAATCTGAGGTATCTTCTGAATGTTTGTCTGATTGGGACATGCAGGTATGCCTCTTTTAGATCTAAAGTCACAAGCCAAGCCTTCTTGCCCAACATGGGCAGAAGCTGCTGTAGAGTCAACATTTTGAATTTTGGAATATCCAGATATGTGTTTAGAATAGATAGGTCCAGTATTGGTCTCCAGGCTTTGTCCTTTCTGGGTACCAAGAACAGTCTTGAATAAAATCCTTGTCCCTGCTCTTGCTCTGGTACTTGTTGAATGGCCCTCATGTCCATGAGGGATGAGACTTGTTTTTGTGCCTCTGCCCATTGATGTTTTGGCAGGTCTGGCCAACTGTTTGCCCTTGGCAGGATATGGAAGTGAAACTTGTAGCCTTGTGACACTATGTTTAAAACCCATTTGTCCTGGGTTATTATGTGCCAATTCTGAGAAAAAAGTGCTAGTTTTCCCCCCTAAAAGTGCTGCCAGAAGATAAGTGCTTGGCGCAGGCAGGGGGAAGTCATTGGGACTGTTTCCTGTATGGCTGTGATTTGTCTTCTCCAGTTTTGGAGGTAGAAGCACCCCATTGTTTAGACCTGAATGAACCCTGGGGCTGGGATCTGCCTCTAGGGCATCTGTATCTGCCCCTTTGTGGCCTGTCTGACACTGGAAAGGACCAATTCTTTGTAGGCCAGTGTCTGCTAAATCTTGGTGGCTGTATCTGTAAGAAATCCTTGACTGTTTGCATAGATTTAGCTTTGTCCTCCATTTTCTTTAACACCTCTTCTGCTTTAACACCAAACAAAGTATCATGCTGTAATGGAGCATCTAATCATTTTGCTTTAACATGATCAGGTAGATTTTGTTCCTTTAACCAAGCATGCCACCTAATGACAGAACCCGTAACCGTGGCCTTGCAGGAGGCCTCCAGAGAATCAAAACCACATTGCAAAGTATGCTTTCCAACTTGTTCAGCTGCATGCAATGTTGTTGTGTCTTTTGGCTTTTCCCGGTTAGGGGTCGCCACAGTGGAACTCCGGTCCGCTAATTATTGGCAGTAGATTTTTACGTGCTGAGTTGCCAGCCTTGGCGCACAACCTTCAACAAAGGTATGCCCATTCACGCATGTCTCCACACAGAAGACGTTTTAGCTGAGAATCGAACAGGACGTCTTACAATGAGGCAACAACGCTACCGCAGCACCACCACCATTCAGCTGCATGCAATAATTCCTGCATTTCTTTGTTTTCCGCACATTCTGAATTTATCAACATTTTCTGTTTAAGCAGTGACATAATATATTGCTGATATTTAAGCATATGAAACTGACAATTTAAAGCCCTTACAGCCAGGGCAGCAGAAGTGTAAATCTTTTTTCCCCATCTGTCCAGTGCCCTAGAATCCCTGTCAGAGGGAGTAGTGTTTTTTGCAGTAGAAGCCTTGACCCCTTTGGGACCCTGAGAGATAGTTTCTGGGTCAGCAGCAGGGTTTTTGAAAAGGAATCTATGAGAGTCAGGAACCCTGTAGTACCTGTCCGGCTTAACCGGAGCTGGAGATAAGGAGTCAGGGGTCAGACTGGACTCTGAAAATACATCATCTACAATGTCTAACACAGGTGGAATAGCTAGGGGCCTGTGTTGTGGCAGTAAAAGGAAGTCTCTGAGCCTTTTCTTAGATTCTGAATAATCTTGGCTCTCCCAGTGGAAATGCTCCCTCATGGTATGTAAAGTTTCCCCAAAAGAATAATCCTCAGGAGGAGAGGCTGAAGGGATTGATTCTTCAGCATCAGAATCCTCATAGGGAGGAAGAGAGTATTCCTGATCAGAAGAGGAATCAGATGAAATGGAAACCTGATCTGAAGATTCATATTCTGTCTCTTGCCTAGGCCTCTTATCAGGAGGGGGATGGGAACCCCTGATCAGAGTAATTTGCTCTTCGGCCATTTTAAGCATCTGTTTTTTAGGCATGGAGGCCTGTCCATGAGGCTGTTGTACTTGTTTCTTTGTCCTCAAAGGTGCTTTAGTCTTTGCCTTTGAAGCTGAAGTTGTTTTAACATATAATTGATTAGGTTTGAAAACACCCTCAGAAGCCGATGCCTGCTCAGCGGCTCCGGACCCATCTGAGGGAATAGTTTCCGAAGGTTCAATACCTTGAGCTTCCAGTGGCCTGGTCAACTCCATGTGGGTGTTGGTAGCAGCCTGCGAGTCTAAAGTAGCGGTCATCAGGGGCTGTGAATGCGCCTCACTGAGAACTGGCGAACCAACGACTGGCTTAGAAGAAGCCTCGTCATCGGTTTTGGACCTCGGATGCCTGTCCTTCTCCTTGCGTTTCTTGTGAATTCCAGTAGTCAGATGGCTATCCGACGACATTGCATAGTTAAATCTTCTGCCAAAATAGTGAAATGCAAAATCGTACCGATGCTTAATAGTGCATTGGTTAAATCTAGCACAAAACCGACAACTAGCAACATCGTGCTCAGGGCCTAGGCAAGGAATACAGTAAGAATGAAAGTCCTTATGAGGTATTTGCTTCCCACAAGAAATACAATTATTAACTTTTTCTGACATTGGTCTGGAGCAAGAAAAAAGTTTCCATAATGGGGTACTTAGCTTTTTAGTGAAGACTTCGGATCTGAAATTCGAACACGAAAATCTCAGGAGTCGGCCGACAGGCACTTGCGAACTGCTTTTGCTTCAGGCACCACACGGCAAGAAAGACTGAAGAAAATGGCGTCGGCTGCATCTTTTATACCCCTGGTGCACTGACGTCAGGGAAGAGGCGACAGCAACCGACGTTGGACCTAGACTTTGGAATTCAGGCTGACTGAGGGTAGCCTGCCAGCAGGATAACCCAATTGTAATGACTGCAACAGTGAAACACGAAGAACATCCTTGCACACTCTTAGGGAGCATTTCTGCTGGGAAAGCCAGGATTACTCTGACTCCAAAAAAGAGGCTTAGGGAATTCTTACTCCTCCCTCAACGCAGACCTTTAGCTATCCCTCCTGTCTTGGACATTGTAGATGATGCCTTCTTGGAATCTAGCCTGGCCCCAGAAACTTTACCTCCAGCTTCCAGGAAACCTGACAGGTATTACAGAGTACCTGACTCTCACAAGTTCCTCTTCAAGAATCCTACTGCGGACCCAGAGTCCATTTCCCAAGGACCTAAAGGCATTAAGGCTACTATTGCCAAAAACCCTACCCCCTCTGATAGAGATTCCAGGGCCTTGGACATATGGTGTAAGACGGTATACACTTCTGTTACTTTGGCCATTAGGGCCTTAAACTGCCAGTTTCATATGTTAAAGTATCAGCAGCATATTATGGGACTATTTAAACAGAAAATGATGTTAATTCCTGACTGTGCTGAAAATAAAGAATTACAGGATTTAATGCATTCTGCTGAACAAGTTGGTAAACATACTTTGCAATGTGGTTTTGACTCTTTAGAAGCATCCTGCAGGGCTGCTGTCACTGGGTCTGTTCTTAGAAGGCATGCTTGGCTTAAGGAGCAGAATTTGCCAGATCATGTTAAAGCTAAATTACTGGATGCTCCCTTAAACCAAGACCGCCTGTTTGACAACAAAGCAGAAGAAGTCCTTAAAAAGATGGAGGAAAAAGCTAAATCTATGCAAACTGTTAAAGATTTCCGGCAAGTACAGCCTCCCAGATTTAGTAGGCATTGGCCATCTAAGAATTGGTCCTTTCCTGTCTCTTCCAGGCCTTCTCAGTCCAAACCCAAGAATAGCAGACCACCTAGGCTACAGTCTCAAGGTACTCACAGGCCTAAGCAGTGGGGGGCTCCCACTTCCAAAGCTGGAAGTAGTAAGACACCCCCCTATGGAAAAATGTCACAATGACTTAACCTTAAACCTTCCAAGCCCTGCTCAATTGCCTGCTCCCTTAGGGGGAAAGATTGCCCAGCATGCAAAAAACTAGGAACTCATTACACTGGGTTTTAAATATAGTTTTCCAAGGATACAGATTCCACTTCCATACCTTACCAACCCCAAATGGTTGGCCAGACCTACCCCCAAATCAGTGGACAGAGGCTCAACAGCAGGTTCTCTCTCTTCTAAGTATCAGGGCTATTCAACCTGTCCCAGCAGAAGAAAGGGGACAAGGTTTTTACTCAAGACTTTTCCTGGTACCCAGAAAAGGCAGCTCCTGGCATCCTATCCTGGACCCCTCTATTCTAAACACCTTTTTGGTAATCCCAAAATTCAAAATGCTAACACTTCAACAGCTGCTTCCTATGCTAGGCAAAGATGCCTGGTTGGCAACCTTAGACTTAAAGGAAGCTTACCTGCACATTCCAATAAGGGAATCTTGCAGGAAATACCTACAATTCAGAGCAGGCTCCATGCACTATCAGTTCTCTGCACTTCCCTTTGGCTTATCTACTGCACCCAGGGTATTCACAAAGTGCCTAGCTCCAGTCATTGCTTTTTGCAAGCAAAGAAATATTCAAATATACCCATACCTGGACGATTGTCTAATTCAGGCAGAAAGCCAGGACATGCTACTAAAACATCTGGCATTTGTAAAGAAACTTCTAACCTCACTGGGGTACACCATAAACGAAAATAAATCTCATCTAGTACACTGCCAACAAATTGTATTCCTGGGAGCAAGATTGAACACAACTTCCCTGATGGCTTACCTCACGCCAGAGAAACAAGTTTATTTGAAAGCCTACTTCAAACTACTGGCCACAAAGACCCAGCTATCTGCAAGGAAAATCCTGCAAGCCCTGGGGTTCATGGCCTCTTGCATTCTACTAATTCCATATGCAAGACTGCATATGAGGAAACTACAATGGTATCTAAAAAGCCTATGGTGTCAACATTCTCAGGACCTGGAATCAATGATTCCTATCATTCCTTGTATAAAGACAGAGTTCCTTTGGTGGGCAGAGGCCTGCTACCACAACAAGGGGCTCCCATTCACTCTACCCCCTGCCACCCAAACCCTAACAACAGACACATCAAACTATACATGGGGGGCTCACTTGGCAGGGCAGTGCATTCAGGGCAAATGGAACCCGAGTCAGAGGCACCTGCATATCAATCAAAAAGAAATGTCAGCTGTACAGAATTCCCTGACAGCCTTCAAGGACCAAATTCTTCCAGGACAATTATTGGTAAAGACAGGCAACACCACTGTTATGTGGTACATAAACAAGCAGGGGGGATACCACTCATACCCTCTCTGCAGACTAGACATGGCTCTGTGGAACACAGCCTTGAGCTACCAAGTTCACCTACAAGTTCAATTCCTGTCAGGCAAGCTAAATTCACTGGCAGACGACCTAAGCAGAAATCTCATGGACTCACACGAGTGGAAACTGGAACCAAAGATATTCAACCTTTTGAGAAACAAATGGGGGACTCCAGAGTTAGACCTGTTTGCCTCCCCTCAGAACTACCAATTGGACAAATTCTGCACAAGGACTTCCCACAGTCAAGCTTGGAAAGTGGATGCCCTGTCCTTCACCTGGGAAAGCCTCTCAGTTTATGCCTTTCCCCCTCTGCCTCTCCTCTTGAAAGTTCTGTTAAAGATCAAACAGGACAAACCAAGGACAATACTGATTACACCAGACTGGCCATGCCAGCTCTGGTTCCCCCTCTTGCACAGTATGTCACTGCTGGAACCATGGCACCTGCCTCAGACCCCTTTCCTGCTGTCCCAGCAGGAGGGCCAGATTCTGCACCCTCAGCTTCAAACCCTGAACCTTGCAGCCTGGATAATTCCTTGAGCTCTCCAATAGTATCCCTCAGTAAGCAGGTGCTAGATGTCATTCTGGAGGCAAGAAGGCCTAGAACTAGAAAATCCTATGCTGAAAAGTGGAAAAGATACTGTTCCTGGAGCCAAACTCAGGGGGTGGGCACAACAGTGCCCAGCTTACCGCATATTCTTCAGTACTTAGAGACGCTCCACAAGGGCCTTTGCTTCTCGTCCATTAAAAGTCATGCCTCTGCCATGTCAGCACATTATAATACTCAACCACCCCTCTTCTCTCATCCCTTGCTAAAGCAATTCCTCAGAGGGGCCAAAAAATTAAGACCACCCAGGAGAGCCCCTACTCCAGCCTGGGACCTTAACTTTGTATTGGAAAAGCTCACCCTACCTCTTTTTGAGCCATCTGCAACTGCAGAGCTGAAATTCCTTTCTTGGAAAACAGCCTTCCTTGTAGCCATCACTTCAGCAAGAAGAGTGTCTGAATTACAGGCCCTCATGGCAGTGGAGCCCTTCATCATCTTCCATGCAGACAGGGTGTCCCTCAGGACCAATCCTTCCTTTATGCCCAAGGTGGTGTCTAGTGTGGCCCTTCATCAGTCCATTCATTTGCCTACTTTTTTCCCTAATCCACAGAACAAAGGAGAACAAATACTGCACTCTTTGGATGTGCACAGACAACATAGATTTTATTTGGACAGGACTAAGCCTCTCAGAAAAACTGAACAGCTGCTAGTTGGCTTTGCTGCAGGGGCAGAGGGGAAGGCCATCTCAAAGCAAACCATTTCTAAGTGGATAGCCCATTGCATTAATTTCTGGTATAAGCGCCATGGAAAATCTACCCCATAGGGGATAAGATCACATTCCACCAGGGCTAAATCTACCTCTACAACCTTTCTCAGAGGTGTCCCTACCAAGGACATCCTAGAAGCTGCTACTTGGAGCTCTGTACATACCTTCACCAAGCATTACTACTTGCCTATTTTTTCTAAATCCAGAGCTGGTTTTGCCACTGCAGTCTTACAGGGCTTAATAGCTGGTCCTAATGCTCTCTAACCTCCTTCTCCCTTCCTTAGCTTTGGGAATCAACCCAAATGTAATGACTGCCACAGTGAAACATGAAAAACATAGTACAGTTGTGTACACTTACCATAAATGTAGATGTTCGGATGTATTCACTGTTGCAGTCCTGATTACCCCCCTGACTTCTCTTGGCTATACTTCTCTTCTTGTTTAGTGTATTTCAGCTTTCTGGTCTATTTGCTTTTTGTTGGAGGTGTAACCTAACATATAATTGCTTCCCATTATGTGGCCACCTGACATCTGGGCAAGAAAAACTGATGCAATGGCGTCGGCTGCATGTTTTATACCCCTGACGACCTGACATCATGGAAGAAGAGACAGCATCCGATGCAGGGATCCAAGACTTTGATATTCAGGCTGGCAGAGGGCTACCTGCAGGCAGATAACTCATATGAAATGACTGCAACAGTGAATACACTTGAACATCTACATTTATGGTAAGTGTACGCAGCTGTACTTTCTCTCCTGTCTATCTGATGAATCTGGGCATCATGGGGCATTGTAGCAATTGCCTCATGTACACAGACAATCCTCTCCTCCTACCACCCAACACTACAACCTGTGAGAGATGCACTTATCTAGCCAAACTGGAGGTAAAACTCTCACCAACCAAGATTGAACTTGAAAGTCAAGAGGAGAAGGTAAACACTTGCACCACATCACACTCATCACATAGTCCCACTAAACCTATACCACCAAAATCCACATGTAGAAGCACAAAAACATTCATGGAGGCTCTCAATAATAATCTGCTCAAGCAACAGAGACCAACAAAGCAGAAACGCAAGCAAACTCCCCCCACCAACATAACTCAAATGACACATAGCCCACAGACTCAGTGTGCCACTCAACCACAGCCCATAAGGCAAAACAATGTACCCAACACACTAGTCATAGGTGGCTGTATAGTCAGGCACACTGATGTCCCACTCACCATGCAAAACAAGGAGAAGGTTACTGTCAGCTGCCTGTCTGGTGCCAGGAACCGCAACATAACCCATCACTCAGGTCACTCCACAACAAGTACAAATATGACTCTGTGATTGTCCATGTTGGTGAGAACAACCTGAGACATACCTCCCTGGACTACATAAAAAGAGACATGGAAGAGCTCTCCGATCTTGTAGCCCAGGCAGGTATGACCCTAGCCCTGAGTAGCATCCTGCCATCACCCAGAATGTTACCACAGTACAAGAACAAATGATTGAGTTCAACAATTTGGTAAGCTTCTGGTGTCATTCTAAGGGGATCCACTGTCTGTCTGCCTGGGACGACACAGTCGACAGACCATGATGCTTTCCAGATATGGCCAGCACCTGTCACTCCTGGAATTCCGGATACTGGCAAAGGCTCTTGCTGCCCCTATAGTGCCTTTTTTAGGCAAGGTTGAAATGACAAATTCTCCACCGTAACAGGAACAGGCAAGCAAAAACTGAGAGTAATGCTACTCAATGCTAGAAGTCTAAATCTCAAAATGCACTCACTTGAAGCACTCCTTAAAATGGAGAACATCGATATCTGTGCAATGATTGAGACCTGGTTTAAGGCTCCAGAGAGCACCCCTGCATTACCAGGCTATAACTCATACCACACTTTTCGGCCATCTAACCTGGACCGGAACACCAAAGGCATAGGTGTGCCTATATTCATTAAGGATATCCACACCTCCAGGCTAGTTGCTCAGCATAATGCATCTGAGGTTATCCAAGTGCAACTAACTCTGGGCAAAACTGCATTCCAAACTGTAGCTTGCTACAGATCCCCCACCATGCCCCAGGATTCCCACTCCACTTTTCTTGATATACTGGAAAATGTTAGGGTTCAACCAAACACCCTAATATTGGGCGATTTTAACTACCTCACTATTAACTGGGAAAACTACTCATGTACCAACTCCTTTGCTCAGCACTTTCTGGAATTCATAAATTCCAATGCCCTGGATCAATTTATCCACACCCCCACCAGGGGCAACAATATCCTAGACCTAGTCATTACCAACATGAGTGACTGGTGTTCCACACCTGAAGTCAACTCCTCGTCGGTCAGATCTGACCATAAGCTAATCACTCTAGATATCCACATCCCGCCCCCACCCCTCATTAAAGAAACCATGGTAAAAAATTTCTCCAAAGCCAACTTCATGCTTCTTAAGACAGAAGTGGTGAACTTCATGACACCCTTGCAGATGGACAGTACAGTTATGACTGCTGAATCCTACACAAATGCACTTTATAAGCACATATAGGAGTGCATGGATCATGATATCCCAAACAGAACCAAGATGCTATCCTCCAGAAAAAGGAAGCCAATCTGGTGGTCCCCTGCCATAAACAAACTCTACAACAGAAGGAAGAAACTGTTGCAAAAAAGAGTAAAATCCCATTAATGGAGGAGCTCCCTTGTCAGCCTCAGTAAGAAGCTGAGATCCCTTATAAGATCCTCCAAAGCTAGCTATGAAAACAAGATTGCCACTGATTCTAAGGACAACCACAAAGCATTCTATAGCTATGTCAAGAATCTCAATGGCAACACCCAGATCTGGTCTGAGTTACAGCACAATGGCACAAAAATTTTAGAACCAACTGATATTGCCAACATCCTGGCAGATAGGTTCAGTGCTAACTTTACTCCCCTCTCACCTTCTAAAGGGCCCATATCTATACAGGAAGAATGCAGAGTCCCTGTAATCACAACTACACAGGTAAAAGCAGCAGTCTCTATAGCCAAAAACACAGCATCCATTGGACCGGACAACATCCCAGGCTGCATTTTACATGAACTTCAGAACGAACTGGCTAAGCCACCTAAGCACCCATGTTCAATCATAGCCTCACGTCAGGCTTTGTGCCCACTGAATGGTGCAGAGCAACAGTTCTCCCACTCTACAAAGGGGAGCCACCACTGATCCTGGGAACTATCGCCCTATTAGCCTGACGAATCTGGTCTGCAAGGCCATGGAATGTATCATCATGGAATTCATAAGCAAAGACATTGGTAACTTCCAAACTCTGGACCCCACCCAGTTCGGGTTTGTGAAAGGCAGGTCATGCCTCCTGAACCTGGTCGACTTCTTTGAGGCAGTCACCAAAGCCGTAGACAAGGGTAAGGTGGTTCACACAGCCTATCTTGACCTCGCCAAGGCTTTCGACACCATCCCCCATTCTAGAATTATGGCTAAACTCACTAAACTAGGTATAAATCCCTATATCACAAGATGGGCTGCCAACTGACTCACTGACAGAGCCCACACTGTAAAAGTTGCAGACTCCAAATCTGACTTCAAACCAGTGACAAGTGGAGTACCACAGGGTTCAGTCCTGGGACCTCTCCTGTTTTGTATCTACTTTTCTGAAGTCCAGGCTAATGTTGTTCGCAGATGACTGCAAACTAGAAGCTATAGTTGATTCCCCAAATGATGTGGACATCCTACAGAAGGGCCTCACTGAGACAGATGCCTGGTCTCAGAGCCATGGCCTCAAGCTCTATGCCAAAAAGTGCATTGTTATCCCCCTTGTTAAAAACTCTGTACCCATGAAGTACCACATAGGCAGCAGTCTTATTAATGCCGAATGTGTGATAAGAGACCTTGGGACCCAGGTAGACAGTAGTCTCTTCTTTGATAATCACATTGCCACAGTAGTCAGGAAATCCTTCTATGTGGCACACCTCATCACAAAAGAGTACTCATCGAGGAAAAAAGAGGTCATTATTCCCCTCTACTCAACACTCATTAGACCCATTATAGAGTACAATGCCCCTTTTGGAATGTCCCTCACAAGACATCTGCAGCAGCTGGAAAGGCCACAGAAGTACCTCACAAAGAGGATTACTGGCCTCAAACAGATGCCCTACACTGACTGTCTCAAACAATTCCAGCTTTACTCTGTAGCATATCGCCTACTCTGAGGTGATCTTTGCCTAACATATAAAGCTATGTCAAACCCAGAGCTGTTGGACATGCTACACCTAAAGAAATCCCAATCCCTACGAGCTACATGATCTAGGGACATAAACCTTGTCACCACAATAAACAGGACATGCTGGAGGGACAGATTCCTGTCCCAGAGACTTCCCATACTCTGGAACAAGCTACCCATCTATGTCAAGCAAAGTTTCTCATTAACACTCTTCAAGAAAAATCTTGATGAGTGGATGGGAAATAGGAAATACACCCCGGGGATAATTTCTGTGGCTCTGCTTGACAGTGGCACAGGAAAATAACTTTCTTCGGTTGTTGTAAGCCAGGGAACTTTGTTGGCTAGGCTTACTTAGGCCCTTGGGCCGATAGTCTAGTATCTACCTATGAACCTGTGTTAGAATACAAGAGTAATACTGAGGGTTTAAACAGCCATGGTACATAGTGAGTATATAAAATATAATATAAAAAAGTTTGATTCTAGCTAACAATTACCATCAGAGAGAAATTCAAGGTTGGTAGAATATCATAAAGACCTTAAATGAGTAGTTGTGGTAAAGTGTGAAAGCTGAGAGGGAAGGGGAAAAGGAGAGGGAGTAGTTTAGGTGGGAGTGGGACACATACAGGTACAGGAATTAATAAATAAGTCCTTTAGAAGTTTTTTGAAGTTAAGGAAGTTGCCTTTTGCTCTTAGAGAAAGGGGAAGTTTGTTCCAGGCATTGACGATGGACTGGCTGTATAAAAGTTTGCCAATATTTTTATTGGGTTTGTAGATTCTAAGAGGTGTAGGTCTGTGCTGCATAGGTTATGCTTAGGAGAGTAGGGAGTGGTGAGTTCCGTGAGGGCAGGACAGCGGGAGAATTGATTTAAGATAGTGTGTGTGAGGTGGAGTTCGGGAAGAAGGAGTTGATTATGTAGCTCAAGCCATTGTAGGTTTTTTTAAAGCTATGCAATGCTGAGAGTGCTAGGGAAGGTTGGCAGTGAATCTGGCTATTTTGTTGTAGGCATTTTCAGGTATAGCTAATACACTGGATTGAATATTGGTGAGAACAGGAGCTGCATAAAGTAAGTTTGGGAGGAGGAAAGTCTGTGCTAGAGAACGTTTGGCATTAATAGTGAGGTATTTTTATGTCTGTTTAAGAGACCGAGTTTTTGGTGGGTCTTTTTGATGGCTTACTGAATATGTATGTCAAACTATAGTTGATCATCTATGATTACACCCAGAAGTTTAGTATGTGGTTCAACAGAGATAGGTGTATTATTAAGAGAAGATATTGTAAAGGTTGTGAGGCTGCCTGCCCAGCTAGCTGGAATCTTGTAAATAATTCTATGTCATATGTGAATATTAATATGATTCATATGCTTGTCTTACAAATGTAAGAGAACTATATGTTATGTGGATATTAAACTACTGGTGCAGAAGTGTGTGTTGAACTGTATGTTATGTGCTGAGCTTCAAGAATGTAATCACAGTGTACCCTGCTGGAAAAGGGCAGAAATGTGTATAAACTATATGCCTGCGCAAATGTGTATTTTCATAGTAGACACTGGAACATACAGAGTTAACTTGCAAACTCTGAGAAAATAAGTGAAGAGTTTTACGATGTGTTATAAAGTTAGTCAATACAGCAAGAAGACATGATGTTTACAGCTAGAAGTTCTTTCTATTGTCTGGAAACAGAAATAATTACAGGTTTCAAATGTAAATTCTGTTGGTATCTGTTAGCCTGGGAACTGAAGGCAGAGGTGAAAAAGAGTGATGTCATCCAGCTGACCCAGCAGTAATGGGTTGTTATTAATTTAAGAACTATCTCTCAGAGAAAGTCTGGGTGTTTTGTATCTTGTCTTGGATCTAGAAACATCTACTGATCAGCACTTCTGTCTGCGTATTGCTCTGTAAGTAAGTTATTTAGGTATAGTATTTCTTTTAGAGACAGACAGGAATATAGTAAAGATTAGCTTAGATGTTTTCTGTATTTATGTGAGACTGTCCTGCAACGTTGTTTTAAAATATTTCTTGTGATTCTGATTATGCACAAAATGTCTGTTGTCACTGTGCTGAGTTACTGAATATTGTCTTGTTCTTTTATTATTTATTATTAAATATATGTAAACCTTTTAATTGTGGCTGGTTTGTTTAGATATATTTAAGCTCTTAGAGTACTTGCATATGTATTTGGTGACACTGTATAGGCCATTCCTAAATAGCCTTAAAGGTCATGGCCACACTTACCATTTGGATAATAGTAACATTACACAGTAGAATTGGTCACCCTTTGGGAAGGGCCTTATAGTAGCTGATAATAGTGGTTGGTGACAGCTGGTGCTACCTTTTAGTGTGGGCAGAAGGGAGCATAGCTAGTGAACCTGTGCCAGCCTTTTCCAGGTCTGTGTGTTTGTGTATAAATCAAATAAAAAAATTGTATCTTTTGTCATAGGTGTCTGCATTTGATGCTACGCTGCCAGTAGTTTGGATTCTGCCCTTTGCCAGAAATCCTATACATTAATATTAGACAAAAATGAGTCTAGTTAAACTGGCATAACTGGATTAGATGTTCAAGCCTAAATCTCCAGGAAAATGTTCACAATATATCTTTTAATGTGTTCTCATTTGGACACCTTTTTATGTTTGTTTTCTGGTTCTGTAGTAAAAGTGGAAAATTGGGGAAGAGATATAATTGAGAATGTTGCCTATACATAGACCATTGTGCCAGTAGCTGAGAAGACCTTAAAAAACAAATAAAAACTGTGAGTTATACAAAGACCAGTTTATTTGCTAAATGTAAAGTACTGCTTAAGAGTAATTTATAAATGAGTGATCCGATGAGAAATCCATTCTGTGATCAGCAGCCATTGGGCTTAGTTAGTATACAGAAGTGATTTTTGTATGATGACGATAAATGAAGTGTCACACCCTGTATAATAGTGTTGGAATCCTGTACATCCTGAACATCTTTTTTTGGTAAGCTAAATGAAGCCACTGAATATTTGAGATTTACTACGACCTATTCCAAGTATAGGGTTACATTTTTAGATGTTTATGTTGAGAGACTGTTAAATGGAAGTGTAAATACTGGGGTTCATAGGAAAGACTGTTATAAGAACACATTACTCTTTAGGAGTATGCATCCCCAATATGTCTTTAGAAATGTTGTTAGAGGACAAACCATGAGAGTCTCCAGACTCAGTGCATCAGATAGGGGTTTTAGTGGGAGTTGTTTGAATTAAAAGGAAATTTTGAGATAAGGGGCTATACTGAAACTGACCTCAGAAAAGAGTTTAATAAAATTCATCAGTTACGTAATGATAGAGCACAACTGTACTATAGTAATATGAGAGAAGGGCAACTTGCCCCTATTGATGAACATATAAAAAGTGGAATGAGGATTTCCGTGTTTTACACTAGCGATATAAATGCTATTTCTGATATTATTAGAAGTAAATGGGATATTTTGACCTCAGATCCCAGTAGTAAAAAGATTATAGGAGAAGCACCGAGATTCAGGTTTAAAAATAAACCAAATTTGAAAAGAATGTTGTGTAACAAGATGAATCAAAAAGATGGGTGTAAATATAGTAATTCAGTTACAATTCCTTGTGGACAGCGTAATTATTGTGATTATATCAGTTCAGATGGGTTCTTTGAACATCCTGATACAAATGAACGTTATAGTTTCCTGATTGATGCGACATGTCATACCCTACATGTAGTTTATTTAGCAGTGTGTGACCTCTGCTGTGCTTTTTATGTGGGGAAGACAGATCGTACATTAAGAGAAAGGATACGTGAACATTTATATAGTAGAAGAACAGGTTCAGGTAACAGCGCCCTTTTCAAACATATACAGGCACAAGGGGATAACCATAAATTCAGGTTTATGGTGACAGCTATTAACACACCCTCAGTTTGGGAAGGGGATGTTAGAAATTATAATGAACATAAGGAAATTAATTGGATTTTTGAGACTTAGAGCAGATAAAGGAATGGGTCTTAATGAGAGAGCTTCCCTAAGACCCATATTGAAAAGTAGGAAGCTAAATATTAAAGTCATATTCCATTCACCAAGGTCTGTGGAAGGGTTCATAGGCTCATAGGTTTTTACAAGGATAATGACCACAAGGGCCTTTTCATGCTGAGCCATGCATCCCAAATCTTTGATAAGTTCTGGTACCCTTGATAAGTGTAAACAGGGTCTTGGGAGAGGAAACATTTACAAGCAAGTACCTGGGACATGAACCATTTACAGGCTGTCTGTATTCATTAGAGACATAGGTGCCAAACCAGGGATGAATTTCCTGTTCCCATTCAATTGTCCAAGTTACACTTGAATTGGGATAGGGAGAAACTCTGCTTCACATGGATGGGGAACCTGTTCCAGAGACGGGGTAGTCTCTGGGATACATACCGGTCTCTCCGACAGATCCTATTTATATCATAGGCAAGGTTTAAGTCTTGGGTAATTCTGATGCTGTTTGTTTTACTGATATGCAGCAGGTCAAAGTGGGGTCTGAAAATGCATTGTATGCCAGGCATAGATCTCTCCTCAACAGCCTATAGGAGACAGAATATAGTGATAGGACCTTGTGACAGTCTGCACAGGACATATTACTTATACCCTGTATTATTTTAGTGCGGAAACTTTGTGGGTGTTCCAGTTGTTGGATATGCCTGGTTAGGTACATACTAAAGGGGGCACTGTACTCAAAGATAGCTCTGATGAATGCCAAATACAGTGGAACAATGACTTCATTAGACCTAGAGGCCATACCTTTGTTTATAAGTTGCACAACATAGAATTATTTCTTAACTACTTTAGACACATGATGGTCAAAGGCTAGGGGAGTGTTGTCAGTATGGTAGGTATCATGGTTATATGGAAGAATCTAGACTGTACTAGTCTATTAGACAGACAGGGAGAATTCTGTACATTGATATTTATTATTGTGTGGACAGTTTTTATTTTTAGGTTGTTACCTTGCCTTTTGGCTTTCATGTGTTGTTTAGCAGATATTGAGGCATTGCCATCAGTTCTACAACAATAGAATGGGGCATACTCTGGAATCTGTGATATACAAGTTGGATCTTTAAACCTAGCAGTGAATATCACCCTTTTACTGAGAAAGCTGGTGTTTAGCAAAGCCACCTTCGCATTTGACTTTCTAATTTGCATGTTTTTCCTTTTTTTTCCATTTTGAGATTTTAAAATGTTTAGTGAAGGCACTAATGCAGACAGAAAGTATCCTGCTTAATACTTGTACTGCTTGTGGAGAGAAATGAATTCCATTTCTTGTTGAAATGCTCACTTCTGGCTGACAGCCATTGATCTCTTGTTTATGACAACAGGTCCGTAGTTACTTCCCGAATGCCAAATGAGATGAGATGAACATTTCACTAAATAGATTTGTTTTTTTTCCCATTTTCCCTAGTATTCCTGATAATTACATCATAAGCTGCTGCATATCCAAGTTGGTGCACCTCCATAAATTATTCATTCTAATGTGAGCAATGACAACATTGCAATTTCCTTTAATCTTTGTTGAGCTGTCCCTGATGTTAACCCCAGGTAGGCATACCAGTATCTTTCATTGAGAAGTTCAATGGAAAAAAACTGCCTGCTTTACTCAGTGTTGCCACTGGTAACAAGGATATTTTGGGAGTTGCCAAGTTGCAGTATCTACCGTATGGACTTTTGAGTCTTGTATTCAGTTTTAACCCTTGGGATTTTGCTGTTATGGGCTTTTTTTTTTGTATCACATAATTCAGCTAATTTGTAATTTATTAGCTGCATTTTCACATTCTTAATTCTTAACCTACAGCTTGGCCAATGGTAATTTCACACCCTCATGACAATAAGCCAGAAAAATTCAGCAATTCTCTATAAGGAGAAGGACTCCCAGTGGTATAGCAAGTGTCTCAGAGGCTGCAGTCACAGCAGAGTGCTTTGGCTCAAGCTTTTTACCAGAAAAAAAAACAGCTATCAGTTAAGGCTAAGAGAGGAATATCTAAAGCATTTTTCAACTTCAGACAACATTTTGATATCAGAACTTTTAAGGGGGTGTTAGGCCACCTGACAGACACCTGAGGCTGTATTGTATAGCATTATACTCACACATTAAAATTCTCCTGCTATTATGAACAGTACCTTAAGCATAATCGAGCAGGTATAAACAGAATATGTGTGCTTAAAAATAGATTTTAATAACTTTTAGCAGTTTATTGGCTATTATAATGACTTTACAACACCAATTAAATTTGTAATAAAAACCCTTGAGCTATTATGTGAATTGATTATATGAAATATAAGTGCAAAGTACTATACTTCAAGTCTGAGATCACAGAATCATGTAAACACTCTTGCTAAAAGTCCAATAGATTCAACACTACTTTGCAGATTATTTACACTTAACTCCTTCTGCATAAACAAGATGCTAAATCAATATGGTTTACTGTTTTTGTGATCATAACTCTTATTACTAAACCCTCAAAGTAACCTCAGAAATAAATATTCTACCTAATTATTGGCACTTTGTGACCAAGCAACAGTTCCTATCTTTAGATGACAATCCAGGTGAGTTGATACCCATACAGGAGCGTTTATCGTGAAAGCTTCCCATGTTACCACCTCCTCCCCATTTTGTGCATAATCATTTTACAAGGGTCATTTTAAACCCATGATAAATGTAGAAAATGTCTGTCCACTTAACCTTTTTGACAAAGTTAAAGATGTCTTCCAGACTCGGAGGCAATGTGGACCTATATTTTCTGTGATTGTTCTATATTAATATACCTTGGAATCAAAGCACAAATACTTTACCTCTCAACTGTCCAGGTTTTCATAGAATGTTCAAATTATTGCCTCATATTTTTGGTCTGTTCCACATAAAATATGTGGTTTTCTGCCAAATCGGTTATGGTTAAAGTCACTAAATAATGACATAATTTGAGTTTCAGATTTCAAATCCTTCAGAAAATGCATGCTAACACAAATCCTGTTATTCTAGCAACTTTCTAAGTTTATAAGAACAATATTTAAAATCTGTCCCTATTTTTGGGCCTTTGTTCCCCCATTACCTGAATGTGATCCAGTAACTTAGAACCTGGAGCCTTTTCTGACATCTTGGCAAAAAGAGAGAGTTGGCCAGTAGACTAATACAAATCATGGATATGGTTGGTCCCTTGCTTAGAAATTGGGATGATGTTATAATCTTTCCACTGACTGCTTGTGCTAAGATTTTGAGAGGTATGTTATCATATATTATGGTCAGATCAGTTATAACTAAGAAATTTGTGTTTTCTTGAGTACAGCTCTTTCAGCTAGCATTCCTAAAATATAAATATGTGTCATGTGATCACTGTCAACAGTAGTTGGATAGCTAATAATGTGCCATTAAATATCTAATAGTCACACCGCTAACATTATATGTGAAGTTGTTAAATCAGTGTCCTGATATTTTACAGAACTGAGGTTAACATTATGCAGCTAAGAATGTCATCATACATACCCATCTCTGTGCATATAAGATGATATTTGTTATAAATGGTAAATGGCATTGGTCTTATCATGAAGCTATGTGACACACCAGATAAAAAGTTGGCTTAGATTGTGCGGTAGAATGAGGGATTTTGAAGTGTGCACTATGTATATGGCCAGAGACCTAGTTTAATGCAGAACAGAGGCAATTCAATGAGCGTTCTTTATTTAGCAGAGAATGATCTAAGGAACTGGAGAGGCCAATGAATATATCCCTAGTGAGATTCTCTCTGTCCTTTGCATATAAAAACACATTAGTAAGGAAAAATGTATCTGTGCTGGTGCTACGTCCCTTTCTGAATCTATTAATAGCTAGCTAGAAAGCCATAGGCTTTAATGTGATCCAGTAACTGAGAACTTGGAGCCTTTTCTGAGATCTTGACAAAAAGAGACAGTTGGCCAATAGACTAATACAAATCATGGATATAGTTGGTCCCTTGCTTAGAAATTGGGATGATGTTATCATCTTTCCACTGACTCGAAATACAACACTTGAAAGGGAAGTGTTAGTAATGTTCATTAATGGGGGAGGGGGTTCACTGCCAATTAATAATTTATGTAAGCCATATGAGGCCTTCTTTCATACACTTGCTAAAAGTATTCCTTTTTGTTGAGTGCATTCTCTGTTTTCTTACTCTAAAGCCCACATAAACATTTTCAGGGACATAAAAACAAAGTTTTGTTTTTTAAATAGGCACACACTGTAGTGTATCTACAAATAATATTGTTGTCAGTACATTTGCAATTGGCTGAATTAGGCTCATAAATTCTAAAGCCTATGGGCTATGCATTTTTTTACAGCATGTTACAAAGTGTACATGCAACCAAATGTGTTTTACAGACATAGTGTTCTCTAGCACCAAAACGCCTACTTATATGGTTATAAGTAGAGAGACTAGTAATTTCCTTTTATTTTATAACATTTTGATAGCCTAGGTTTTTGTACCATATGTATGTACCACTGCTACCTGCATACCTGGTTGCTCACTAGTCTGTGTGCTCCTAAACATTCTCACTTTTCCTGTGAATGGTAGGATGCAGGGAGTTTCTTTGTGCCTTTACCTTCTGAGCAGTAGTATAGTTATGTCTTTGGAGTACTCTCTAGCAAAAAGATTATTTCTTAAAAGTATTGTTTTCTTGTGAAAAATAGCCTCATCATTTCTTAGTCTTGAAGTTATTAAGGTCTATGTCAAAGTAATGTTTTATATACATGTATGTATACACACACACACACACACACACACACACACACACACACACACACACACACACACACACACACACACACACATACACATGCACACACACACACATGCACACACGCACACACACACAGACACACACACACACACACACACACACACACACACACACACACACACACACACACACACACACACACACATACAATGTATGCTGTTTCTTTCTTAAAATACAGGTGCAAGCTGATGAAATATTCATCATTGTTTATATAAATATAAATATATATATATATATATATATATATATATATATATATATATATATATATATATATAAAACAAACAACTGGGAGATCATTAAAAGCAGCTACGAACTGCAAAAAGCATTGGGACCTTCCCCAGCCTTCAGCTACAAGAGAACACTATCTCTTAAGGCTATGTTCAACACAGCCCCCCCCCCCAAAACCACCACCCTAATGATCAGAGGCCTTCAGACATGTACAGCTGCGGCAAATGCATCTGCTGCCAGTACATAGCCAAAGGGGAACAGTTCACCCTAAAATCTCCTAGACACATTTTCACCTTCAAGCAAGCATTCGACTTCAGCACTACAGACATAGTGCACCTAGCAGTCTGCAAGCAATGGGGAGCCTACTATGTAGGCAGAACTGTAAGAAAACTAAGCGCCCGAATCAAGGAACACTACCAAGCCATTAGAAACAAAGATACTAAAAACGCTCTAGCAAAACACAAATATACCAACCCTGTTTGCATTAAATTCCTCTTCATAATCCTGGACAAAGTCACCATCCCCCACAGTGATACCAATCCCCAGTTGGAAGTCAGAGAACTTAGATGGCAGGTGAAACTCCAGGCTGACACTGCTCCAGGCTTGAATGGGAACCTAAATGTAAAATGCTTACTAAAATGGATCAGATAGGGTTTAGCTAACCCCTCCCCCTCAATAGCCAGAGAAAAATCTTAAATGCATGAACCTGCAAGTTAAGAATTGTATTTCTGAAGAAATTCGACCATGTAACAATACCTAATGAATGAAAATGCTTATATACCTTATGATGTTCTTATTTTCTTGAATAAAGCTGTGTAAAATTCGTGTCGTAGTTCCATACTTCCTCCAGATCAAAAGGTTTTTGCATATATATATATATATATATATATATATATATATATATATATATATATATATATATAGTGAAAAATGAAACGAACCACACCACAACAATAAGAAGACATACACTTCCACAGCGTCAAGAAAAGGCACGAAATATCACCAAATAAAATGTTTAATGTTAGCGCTTTCACAGTTCACAATGACTGCTTCATAAGACAAACTCATGATAAAACACACTTAATATTTAAAAGCATTGACAACCAATGAATTCCATCATTCAATTAAAAACATAATGGGATCACATGGTGAGATCTTAAAGGCAAACTTCATCCTGCGTAGAAAAAATATGAAATGTAAATATTAACTAACCTAACTATAAAAACGTTGATACAAAACATATTTAATACAAATATTTAAAACCACTTAGCTAAAGGTCTATTACTAAGGGCAGATTTTATGTAAATCTTATCATTAAGTCCAGCGCTAACATTAAACGTTTTATTTGGTGATATTTCGTGCCTTTTCTTGACGCTTTGGAAGTGCATGCCTTCTTATTGTCGTGGTGTGGTTCGCTTCATTTTTCACTATATTTTCATAGTGCTGTGTTTTGTAGCCCTAACAAAAGAACCCTGTCTTGTCCTGGTTGCCTGTATTTTTTGGTTTTAATATATATAGAGATCTATATCTATAGATAGATTCCTATCCCAGAGACTCCCCATGGTTAGGAACAGGATTCCAATATACATCAGGCAGAGCCCCTCACTAACACTCTTCAAGAGAAACCTTGACGGGTGGATGGGAAACAGAAAATTTACCCTGGGGATCACTGCAGTGGCTCTGCTGGACAGTGGCACAGGGAACTAATGGATCTGCTGGACAAAGGCACAGGGAACTAATCTAAGGGGGTGGCAAAAGCCAACACATTCTGGCTAGGCTTATAAATGCCCTTGGGCAGATAGCCTAGTACTTACCTATGAACCTATATATATATATATATATATATATATATATATATATATATATATATATATATATATATATATATATATATATATATACACACACATACATATATGTAAGTGAAAAAAACTTAACTGATTTAAAATCAAAGGTATGTGTAATTCTCAAAAACAGGTACTTGCATCTAAATACCTTATAAGTCTCATATACCTTATACCTTATAAACATCTCAATTTCTAACTGACCTCCATTCTGTATTAAAAATATAATAAATGAAACACCAATAAGAATTTTTTTTTTTTTTTGTATAGCGAACTATTGTACATGGCCCTTTCTTCCAGATATACTAAATCTGCATTTCAAAACTGGGGGATCATGGCTGCTACAGATTCTTCAGCTGGGACTTGAACATTCTGCAGAAAGTCTTTTTCCTACTGCCTGAGGAACTTATTACTTTACCCAGAGAAGTTTGAGCCCAGTATGGAGCGCTTTAAGAGATCCTTGAAAATGTAGATATATGATGTAGCATATTTTAATGAAAAATAATTATTTTTTTCATTTAATGTGAAGATTTTACAATAATTTATGGGTCTACTTTCATCCATCGAAAGTACACCCTTCCGAAACTGAAAACCCCGAGTCCATTTCAGCGAAAGTGCAGTTTCATGAGAACATACTTTTGCAAAAATGACATTACCGAAGCACATAAAGATGAAAACAACCCCCCCCCCCTGCAACCCCCATGTTGGGGACTGCACCCCCACATCCCTGCTAATTATATATTCTAACTTCGAGATTGCACTACAGTGGAGAAAAAGGTACATTTCTTCACCCATACTGTACTGTGTTCTACATAACCATAGATAACAAGTACATAACACCTTACCTGTTATTCCACAGGATCCCTGAACCACCAAACCTATTTTGGTAGTGTCAGTTTTGCGAGAGTGCGTTTTTGTGAAACTGCATTTTCACTGAAATGGACTCAGGTTTTTCAGTTTCAGTAGTGTGTAGTTTCGACGAATGAAAGTAGACCCATATATATATATATATATATATATATATAAACAGCATAATATCGGTGCTGGCCGAGTTTATTTTACTGAGCATAGCTTGACTCGACTGGTGTTCTGCTTACATATCGTAACATTGTGCTTTTCACTTCCTACAGCGAAGAGTGTAAGGTCAGTGTTGAACATATTTAAGCTTTGTAACGTCTGATGAAGCGGGCAACCGCGATAGCGCTAACGTTTCTGTTCTTATCCTTTTTGCTATTAAATACTGTGGATTTAATTTGGCTGCACCTTTATTGAATTTGGACGATCGTGTTTGAAACCTTGCATTCATCCATTTGGGCATTACTACTGTGTATATATATATATATATATATATATATATGGTTCCCTATGAAACCATCGAAGTTACACTACATCGAGAATGACTACATCGAGACTAGACCATCGAAAGTACATAACAGCGAAAACAGAAATCGTCGACATTTAAAACACCGAACACCAGAACACCGACACACGGAACGTAAACAACACACTACACTACATAGAATACACACTAGCCCTGACCCAAACCCTAACCCTAAGGTCCGACACTATCGCACACTTCACCTACCTGCACCCTAACCCTAACTCACTTACCCACCCCTAGCCCAAGCTCCGACACTATCGCACACTTCACATACCTGCACCCTAACCCTAACTCACTTAACCCACCCCTAGCCCAAGCTCCGACACTATCGCACACTTCACCTACCTGCACCCTAACCCTAACTCACTTACCTGACCACTCCTACCTCCGTCACTGTCGCACACTTACCGGTCGCTAAACATACACCAGTGCTGTGACATTCCATTTCGGCGCTTTGGAAGTCGTCGATTTCGTTCGATGGTTTGCGATTTCAATGTAGAAGTCCCGATCTTCTCATTTTCGATGTAGTGTAACTTCGATGGTTTCATAGGAAACCATATATATATATATATATATATATATATATATATATATATATATATATATATATATGTTATGGTCAGTCTATGTTCTAGCTTCATTTGTGGTTCACATTTTGTGTAGTGTTTTATCATTTCATTGTTGGTTATGTTTTATTTGGAAACTTGCCTAGGAATTTTCTGAATTAAATAAATTTAATTGATTTGACTGACTGATTCTACCTTTGCCAACAGCTAACCTGCCTGTGACATCTTACTGAATATCTTAACAACTTGGCAGCTCTGACTTTATATCAGTAAGCAGAAACTGTTTGTAGTTTCCACACTTTTACATGATATAGTATATAAGCTGTTCAGGGACTTCATTTTGTTTATTTTATTTTATCTTATTTTACATTTGTTGACCGGGCTAGTCTAACTGGATATATGCCCATTTTCAGAAGAGGCCCGGGGAGATAAGCTCCAAGACATACAGATAACATAAAAATTGCAAATAAATATAAGAGAAACAAAAAAACAAAGAAATTACAGTAATGTATACACTGACAAATCAGGTTAATAAGAAATCTTTTGAAGAGGACAGATATCAATACAATGTAAACTGCAGATTCAAAATAACATGTAGGTACATTCCTTAATGCAAAAAGGAGGCATACAGGCTAGTTCAATGTGCAGGTAAAGTACATAAATTAATGGCACAGAAAAAAGGAGATATACAGGCTGATGCCATATCCAGTACAGTACACAATGTAAGAGGCAGCTTAATGATCAGTAGTAGTAATAATGAGTTAATTTATATATATATATATATATTTTTTTTTTTCTTACAAATAAGTGAGAGAGGGAAGGAAATGAGCTACAGAGTGTAGAAGTCATATATTGTAGAAAGGACGACAGAAAAATAATAAAAAGAAAAGGAAGGCAGAGCATATTCGGGTAGAGTAGATAGTTAGGCAGGTTTAGTACAGGGGCATAACCAGTATGTTTTGAGGAAAAGTTTTAGTCTCTTTTTTGAAGAGTGATAAAGTGGAAAGTGAGGAAAGGTCACAGGGTAGGAGATTCCAGAATTTTCCCACAGTATTGGAGAAGAGAGAATCCCCAGCCCTGTAAGATTTAGATGTTTTAACTAGAAGTTTCTGAGATGAACGTAAGGACTTCAGATTATTATAGGGTGTGATGATGGTGAATGGAGTAGGAGTATTGGAAGGTTGGTAAAGAGTTTTATGGGCAATGATTAGTTGGTGGTACTTGATCAGATTCTGTAGTTCCAACCATTCAAACTGCTTTAAATTAAAGCAGTGGTGAGTTCTAAATGGGTTGCTAGTAGCAAATGTGGTTATATTATTGTAGAAGCTTTCCAACTTACTGAGGTTGTTCTTAGATAGATTGGTGAAAATGGTAGAGGCATAGAGGAGTGTACAGATTAGATGAGTATGTGCAATAGAAGTTCTAACTGTAGGTGATAGGAAGGGTTTTATTCAGTACAGAGAGCCAAGTTTTTTGTTGACAGATTTAATAGTGTTGTCGATGTGTATGTCAAAGGAAAGATTGTTGTCAGTGGTGACACCAAGTAGCTTGGTAGTTAGGTCGGGTGATATAATGCTACCATTAGTGGAAGAAACAGAAAAATCTATGGGGGAGGACTTAAGATTAGGATTGAAAAGGGGGAGTTTAGTTTTTTGGGGGTTTAAGAGAAGGCAACGATGAGTGAACCATTGTTCCACAGTGTTAAAGACATTTTGGGTAATGGAGTGAAGGTCAGAGGTGGTTTTAGTGGAGCATACAAGTGTGGAGTCATCAGCATATTGTATGCAAGTAGCTTGGGAAATTGCCTGATGAAGGTCGTTGATGAATATGGAGAAAAGGAGAGATCCTAATATGGACCCCTGAGGTACACTGAGTTTAACTGGTAGATGGGTAGAAAGAGTGATGTACCAAAGTACAGTCAGTTGTGTTTATTTAAATAGGATTGGAACCATTTGATAGAGAGTGCATGCAAGGACAAGGATTTGAGGATATCTATCAGAATTTGATGATTTACCATATCGAATGCTTTGGAAAGATCGATAAACAGTGCTGCGGAGAGCAAAATTGTACTAACTTGTTTCAGAATTAAAACATGGCTACCTTTTATCACTGTATCTTCACTGCAAACTGACTCTGCTATGGGTAGGATTATAGGAAGGATACTAGACTCTTTCCTTTAGTTCAAGACGGAGATAGATGTAGATGGCCTTTTCACATTAAATACTTTTTACAGACCTAGAGCTCAGTACAGAATCACAAGGACTATATTGCAGACAATGAAATAATAATTGGTGCGGGTGGTGACAGTAGCGGGGAATTTATATTTAGCAAACAAAAATCAAGCAGTAATATTAAAATACAGGAAAAACAAACACCTCAGGAGATGTAGCTGTGTACCACAGTGACTTTTATTGTAACCAGTTAAGTGCTTTTTCACCCAAAACAATGAGAAATTCATCAGAACTAATAGAAACTGAGAAAAATATCATGGAATGCATTCATGAACATATTTTTTATATCAAATAGCATAAGATCATTAATGCCCTATTTAAACACATTCAAATGTATCCTTCCTATTATTTTATTTTATTTTTGATTCTACAAAAGGTAGATAAAAATCCTAGGGGTTGCTCTTGGGGTGTTTTACTGTAAAGAATAGAACTACAGTGGCAATTGTTTTTTAAATGTTAATAATTCATCTAGTTTGTATGAAATGCTGTCAATCTCTACTGTTTTAAAACATTGTTCCTATGAGGTGTTGTTGTGTCTTTCGGCTTTTCCCGGTTAGGGGTCGCCACAGCGGAACTCCGATCTGCTAATGATTGGCAGTAGATTTTTACGTGCCGCGTTGCCAGCCCTGACGCGCAACCTTCAATGAAGGTACGTCCATTCATGCATGTCTCCCCTCAGAAGACGCTCTAGCTGAGAATCGAACAGGACAACATCTTACTGTGAGGCGACAATGCTACCACAGCACTAAGAGATAAAATCCTTATTGTTAAACATTAGTCATCGCCGATTTCTAAATATTTTTTCTCAGAGTTTTTAAAGGTTTCACAATCTATCCTATTAACTGTATATTTATTTACATTTACATTGTATTCTGTTTTAGTGATTCATATTTAAAACAAGATAATACTAGAGGATTTATGTTGGCAATGGGCAATTTTGTGCATGTGATGAAATGCTAATATTTTTAAATTAAGAAGGACTGCATGTTAAATTAGTCCTGATAAAGTTTCTTTTGTTTAGGGAATGAAAGAGTTTATCTGGTTACAGTAAAAGATAGTGTGGTCTGCAGCTGTGTTTCCTGAGGCATATGCTTCTTATGAAATTTCTATTATACCGATAAAAGATATTCATTTATATGCACTACTGTCCCATTCACCTAATAAAAACCTGCAAAGAAAAAATGCATTGCCCTTATTACCTTGAATACCTAATTATGCATTTCCATCATTCTGTTTCAGTAAATCTTAAAGAAGCAAAAAAATTCAGAAGGTAAACACCACTCCTTTTCAACAATAAATCACTGAAGTTTTTTAATGTGAGCGCTTTCGTCCACTTGCAATGAAGGAACTTCATTAGACATATTATTAAAACACTAAACAGTTTAAATAATCATACACAAGCAATGACATCATAACCCCTCCCACTTGTATTATATAAAATGTAACATATAAAATGTAAAACTTTAAATGCATATGAATTCAGAAATATTCATATATGTAACATGTTTATATATAATATAATGTGACAAGAATTAAAATAAAATATGTTTTATCTCAGTAAAGCTTTCAATTTCAGGATGCATTTTAGTAAGCAGCATTCATTAAGTCCTGGATAGGCAAATGCATTTGTTTTCAATTGCCATAGTAACTCACTCACTTCAAGTTTTAAAGCCCAAAGGCCTCCTCTCGGGTCAACTTCTAACTTATCAATAATCATGAAATGGAAAGAATGATCAATATCTTCCAGTATATGCTTTGCCAGTGCATTGTTTTTATCCTGTCTCATCATGCTATAATGATGTTCATAAATTCTTTGTTTTAATGGCCTTTCCGTCTTCCCTATATAGAATACAGGGTTTACATCTAGCTAAATAGACGGCCTCCTTGGCGTTGCAGTCATATTTTCCTATCAGAGTATAATTCACTTTTCCTAAAGAGAAAGAGGGAGCTGCAAGAATACATTTACAATAAGGGCATCTGCCATACTTTCTCATGCCTTTATTTGGCACATGAGGTTTAACGTTCCTATTCAGTAAATCCTTCAAATTAGGACCCTTTCTGGAAGTAATTTTAGGCTCCAAGCCTAACTTGTCTCTCAGATTCACATCTTCATTAATAAAGGTGCAATTTGTTATCAAAATAGCTCTTAATTCTCTAGCATCATTTGAAAATACTGTAGTAAAACTAGTACTGAAATTTGGCTTAGCATTGGTTACCTTAAGACTTCCATTTAAATCCAATTGTTTTTCAAGCCTTTCTACTCCTTTATGTAAAATTAGTTGAAAATGGCCTGTTTGCCTTTTTCTCCCTACTTCCATAATGATCTTATTCAATACAGGGATTGCATACCCTCTATTTGAGAACATTTCTTTCAGATTCATACATTCCCCCTTAATGTCTGAATCCAGTGTAATCATTTTTGCCACCCTAACTACCTGCCCTTTTACAATGGCTCTCTTCTGGTGAAGGAGGTGATTGCTACTGAAATGAAGGAAGTCAATGGAATATGTTGGCTTACGAAAAATCTTAGCAATTTACCTATTATTCAAAAGATCTTTATCCAGCAAAACCTCTAAGTAAGGGATAGTTTTTGTTTCAAATTGGTATGTAAAATCCAAAAAAGGGGTCATGTTAGTATGCCCATGAAATTTTCAACATCTGATAAATTACCTTTAAAAAGTAAAAACATATCATCTAGATACCTTGTGTACCATTGGACCCTTGAGCTGAAAATTTCTTGTTTAAATAGGATTTGATTCTCCCAGTGGGCCATAATGCAATTTGCAAAGATGCCCCCACAGAAAAAAAACATACCATTCTGCAAATCTATACCACATAAAATGTCTACTTTCTGCTCTGAGGCTTATAACATATACTACTCATTTATATTTTACTGAATAAGAAAGGTACTGCCTGAAAGTTAAGTAGTTTTGCAGACATTAGCATAACTGAGGAACAAGATGTTTATCAACTCTACTTTTTCAGCATTTGAACATAATACCTATATGGATTTAATGTCTAGCTTTTAAAACTGTTAAGATGTTACACTCTAATTCCATACTTGAAGGAATTGGAAATGATCCTGTTGCCAGAACATCCACAATGGAATGCTACAGAATGAAAGCTTTACATAAAGACTAAAAAGACTGAATGGATCCCACAAGGGATGTCTGTTGTTAAAAGAAATAGTGACAGAAAAATGCTACAGTCGACAGTGCCCAGCAGAAACTGTAAACAATCACATGAAATGCTATGTACACTTCTTTAAATTCATGTCTTCTGTATATAAAAAGACATATTGTAGAAGTGATTTCATACCAATATAACCTTCTTTAACTCTCCACTGTTTAAAGCATCAGAACCACCACATAACCACAGGTATAATGCAATAATTCTGTAAAATGAGAGTTTATGGATGCACAGGAAAAACATTCCCAAATAAATATTTCATCTACAGCCTCCTTTGAGTCAGATACAGCATCTGAGAGTATAAAATCAAAGCACCTCCTTCTTTAGTTAAAATTTCAACCTTTGTCACCTGTTTGTGGCAAAGTAATATGGTATGACATGGAAGTTATATGAGTGAAATGACTGCCGAATTACTAATATCTTGTAATCTTACTAAATGTCTTTCGGAACACAAGGTTCAATGTCAGCTACTGTAATGCCGCAGTGCCAACTATGACCTCATTTATTGGCAGTTAACTGATATCTGCATTTTTAACTATACTGAGAGTGAATGCAAGCAAAATATTCACATATTAAAAAATGCAGCTGAGATAAACACACAGAAATGTAACTCTGAAAGGTGGCAAATCCTGATATTTTTGAGTACTTCAGCCATCAAAAACTAAATAAAAATGCTTAAAGTTCCTTTACTTCCCCTCAGTAATAAGACTAAAAGGCAAGCACAACCTGTGAGTCACTTTGGGAATTGGGAATATTTATTAGAAGTTAAGAATACAAATTTGCAGCACTAACCTTCAAGTCCTCACTCCTAGTGTCTCCAGAGGGACTCCCCATCTGCTCTAGATGTCTAGTTTAAGAGCTACAGATGAGATCCATCTGTATCCCTACATTGTCAGTCTTCGGATTTCCTAAATGAATTCTATATAAGTTTCATTTACTGACGTTGCTGCGCCCATTCATCTGGATTGCTTATTTCTCAGAATGCAAGTGAAAGAACGTTGTTTAATATTAATTTATTAATTAATATCAAGAGTCGTCTCCTTACTTTCTTTTTAATGTTTGCATGTTTATTCACTGGGTTTTACTGCTGTGGAAAAGATATGTCTGTTTGTTGAGACGCAGATGCATGACAGCCCCTCTTTCTTATATAGAGAAGTAACATAATGCTCCACCCAATGTTTTTCAAAACTGATACACAAAAAATAAAATGCATATGTGCATGGAAGTAGCACTGCGAGAGAAACAGAGGTAACACAGAGACACATATGGCTGCATGGGCATGGTGAATACAAGCAGCTACAATGTAATACAAATAAATAAATAAATAATTCATTATAAAATGTGTATAAAAGTACATTTGCTGTTTCAACTCTGACAAGTAGTACAGTGGATGCTATCAGTCCACTCTGCCATTATGTCCTGGAATACTTTGCCACTGTAGTTTTTTTAATTATTTATTTATTATTTATTTATTTATTTACATTTGTTTACCAGGAAATTCTGACTGGACACAGGTCCGTTTTCAGGGGAGGCCTGGGGAGAAAATCTCCACACAAGCAAAACAAGAAACAGATACAATGCAAGTAAAATCACTTGCAAGCAAGAGTGTATCAAAAATCAATTAGATATAATACTAGATGTATTAGATATATTAGATTAATACATTATTTTTGCCCAAATGCCTGATGACCATCAAGCCTCTCCCAGTCAGACTCAGACTCTGCATCCCCTGTAATAACAACAAGCCCATTACAGTATAGGGCTTAGCTGTAGGAAAGGTCTGTCATTCAGGCAGCAGTGAGGGTTCTTTGTGTCCCTGCGTACATCCATCCCTTCACCTCTCCTTGCTGTGGCATTCACCCTTATCCATTGATCCAGGTAAATCTGACTTTCTTGCAGACGTGGGCCCTATGGTTACCATTTAAGTATGTCCCTGAGTGAAGATGAACATATTAAATACCCTGTTGGCAGCTTTGTTTTATCTAGGATGCAAGCTATGGCAGTATTTCTAGCATGGAAATAACCTCCTTCTTGGTGGCCCAGGCAGACACCAACATTACCACAAGGACATCCGATGCTGTCCACCTTGATGTGCACATGCTTCCACATGCATACCCATGAGAGCTACTGCCACTGGACTGAGCTTGTAAAGTCCATGTCCCCAGCATATGACCACCACTTGCATGCTCACCTCCTCTTGTATGGGAGAAGATGGCCAACTAGGGCCACCATCTCCCTCCTTTCAGGGTGGGACAACCACTCATTTTGCATCCTCTGCCTTCTGGTTATATTTGATTTCTGCATCATGCAATTCTAATTCTGAACTCTCACATTTATGTGAAGTTCTCTGCTATCATCCTCTGCAAGAAAACACTTTGTCCACAAATAATCCTGCATTCTGTGTCTCCTATACTTGCATCACCTTCCAGCTTAACTCTGTCAGCAGCTGCATCCATTTGGACCTTTTCTGCCTCATTTTTCCTTGTATGCAATGCACATTAGCAATCTTCTTTGTCAATCTGTTTGTCTCCCTTACTCTGTCTTCTTTAGAGTGGACATAGTCACATATTTCAGCATATCAAAATCAATTACTGTGCAGCTTCTAATCCATTTCAGATCTCTTCTCCTGAAGAATATCTGCTTGTTTTCCTCCAGAGACCAGCAGGTAATTACATTAAAAAGTAAAAATAAATAATAAATGTATATGTATGTATGTATGTATATATATATATATATATATATATGTATGTATATATATATATATATATATATATATATATATATATATATATATATATATATATATATGTATATGTATGCATATATATATATATATATATATATATATATATATATATGTATGTATATGTATGTAATGGTTGTGGTAAACTCTAGGTGTGCTTGAATGTTTGTTTCTGTTTCTGTATACATAGAAGAGACTGTAGCAGTTTTTTTTTCAGTTTGTCATAATTTTCCAGCTGAGACAAATGATTGGATATCGGTAAACAGAACTACAAAAGCCTTTTGACTAGAACAGCGGTAATGGTGCAGAGACTATGCTTATGACAGACTAGAGGTGACTTTTTGAGATGCCAGTTAGGAAGTTATTATGCGCATGGGGGCTTAGAGCTCAGTACATGCTATTAACGTGGCTGAGCTTGCAAATCACTATTACTTACTTAAACTATTTATAATAGTTCTTTGTACAATCTTTTGGTGTAGAACATTTATAGTAGTGCTTGTATTGCATTAGTATCTTTCATTCAGTATAGTATATGCATCCCTATACTGTATATTTTGTATTTTTTAAACATTTTTGTATTTGTTAAAGCTGTGCCATCTATGGCCTGTACTTCTTTTTAAAAGACTCCCTTGGTCCAGCCCACTTTTTGATGAACAGCTAAGTGAATGAATACAAATAAATAAATTATGGTCCTGGATCTGACAAAAGATGTAAGAGAAAGATAGCTATGCATCAGGATTTCACATTACTGATAAAGTGGTTACATATGCAGTGTAATAGAACATGAGTAAGCTTTGTAATGTTGTATTAGTTGCAGGAAGTGTCCCATCATGTAGGTTACCATGTTCATACATAAAACATGATAAATCTCTTGAAGTCCATTAAATATCCTACACTGATCCATAAGCTCAACAAAAATAGATGGATCTTAGCTGTAGATATGAGTTAACACGTGTCCTTTGCCCAAGTGATATGCCTAACTGTTACCAGTGGTGCTTGGAGTACAGTGAGCCTAAAGAGCGAGTTGAGTAGGCAATTTACTTAGGTAAAAGATATTGTGGGGCATGATTTTCATTGGAATGGTTATGCACAAATTATAAATTCTCTGCAGTTCAGGAGCTGCAGCTAAGAGCACCATAGACAAACTGCATACATTCAATGTTTGCCCATTTGGGGTTACCCATTCTGCCTACAATGGCAGACAGTATTTCAGTTTTCTGGGCTCCCTTACACCAATGCAGAACCCATTGTAGATAAACACATACTGTGTCCTCTCAGAGCATGCACAGCTGCCTGTAAGCCTGCTTACAATATTTACAGGCAGTAACTCTTGTCAAGCGCTGATGTTTACTGTACACTGCAAGTACAGGTGATTATTGCAAGCTTCACTGGTGGACAGCCACAGCAATGGTTACAGAAAGATTGCCTTTATCAGTGGTTTCATTCATCATGTAAGACACTGGTTACATGGTTGATGGATAGGTGCCAGGACTCTTAGGGTAATTACATATTTATTTTTGGTAGAAGCCCCAGAAGAGGCTTTTCTGGTTTAGGAGCTCTGCATCTGTCATTAGATCATGCTCATGTACCTGATTTGTCCAGTTCAGTGTTGCTCTGGAGCCAGAACCTATTCTAGCGCTCAGTGGGCACAAGACAGAGAACCCATTTATATACATGATGGTAATATATTACAGGGTACACACACTCACACATGAAATGCACCAATGTGCATTTGTACGATTCCTAACTCACTTATTCTATGTCTTTAGAATGCTACAGCTCTTTAGTTATTAAGTGATTTATTTTTTTCACATGCATAACTTTATAGTTTGTTTATAAGACAGTATCACCATACTGTTTTATAAACTTTTTCTTATAAATTACATTGATATGCTATGTTTGTGGTGTGTCAGAAAAATTAATTATATATTTCTGAAACCAAATATGGAAATGTTGTCAAAATATCTTTTCAGAGGTTGATTCTTGCAGTGATTATGTCCCATGTAACAAAATAATTATTTTTTGTCCACGTCACTGCCATGTGGAAATAAGAAAAATTGCTTTCCTTTAGTATACTTGGGTTTAGACTTGTATAATTCAGAATTCTGCGTATCATACATTAGTGTATTCCCCTAAACTGTGGTGTTGGAGAAAATGTTTTTGAATTCGGTGGAGCAGCTGATTATCAGAGTCAGCGGTCGACAAATACACTCACTTTTGTTGCTGAAAATAAAAAAATGATGGGTTCTATTCTCCCAACAGGTGTTTGGATTAATTTTTCCATTGCAGACACTGCAGTGCAGCATAAGGGGGGTGCCATCCTTCAGATGAGATGTTAAACCAAGGTCCCATCTGCATGAATTGGTAGTATCATAGAGAGTAGGAGTCTTTATTTTATATACTTAAAAAGTCATGTTTTCTTAAAACATATATTAGAAGAAACATTTTAACATAATCACAATTTTATATATACAGTACCCCTTTAATCTGTCCACAACCTACATTGTATTTGTTTCATAATTCGTAACCACATCACATTTTTATTATATAACAACTTTCCACACTTGCTTTCCATATATACCATTTGCATGAAATAACTCTTCTATCAATGCCTTCAATTTTCTTGTTTCCACCTTCTAAGGATGCATAAAAACAAGATTATATTGTATCCATTCTTATTTTCTGTAATTCCTTTTCTGACAAATGTTTTCACTTCTCTCCTAAAGCATTTTGACAATCCTGCAGTCCAGAAAAGCATGCTGCATAGTTTCTTCCTCACTGAAAACATCACACTTTCTTTCCTTAAATCTTTTATATTTCCCTGATCCCTTAACAGGCAATTTATTTGATATTAGTCTCCATATAAAGTCTACATGTATTCCTGTCAGCCTTCTATTATGATGAGAACATGCTTCTTTTCTTTGGTTAACTATTCATAGAATTTGACATGTGTACGATCACATGCATGCTGTATTGATCTTATACATTTTTATGCATTATTATGAATCTATCTTTATATAGAGTTGAGTACCCCTTGGACTTCCCTTGAAATGATAACTATGGTTCATTGGGACTATGATTCATAAGGTGTGTTTGTGTGTGTGTGTGTGTGTGTGTGTGTGTGTGTGTGTGTGTGTGTGCCTGTGTGTGTGTGTGTGTGTGCCTGTGTGTGTGTGCCTGTGTGTGTGTGTGTGTGTGAGTGTGTGTGTGTGTGTGTGTGTGTGTGTGTGTGTGTGTGTGTGTGTGTGTGTGTGTGTGTGTGTGTGTGTGTGTGTGTGTGTGTGTGTGTGTGTGTGTGTGTGTGTGTATGCGTGTGCATGTGTGTCCCCCAGATTTACTAAACTTCCGTGCAGGACTAATCTAGTCCTGCACGGAAGCGGCAGTTTAAGAGGAGGATGGCAGCATGCCATGCATATTAATGAAGGTGCGCTGCCTGAACTCCTAATGCTACACGAAGCATGGATGAGTGCAGGGGGTGTGTCTGAGAGCAGAGCTCTCAGAATAAACACACCCTTGCAAAGTAGAACAGAACAAAGTGTAAATAAATGAGCAAGACCACTCATAGGTGTCCGCATATCCCCACCAACAGTCCCCGTGTGTTCAACAGCAACAGTACATTTAATAAAATGAAGAGACCCTTTTATTTATTTTTTTAAAACCCCGAGTACAGCTAACCATAGGTGCGCGAGTGTGCCCATCGCTTAGCTATGGTTAAAGCAGCTGAAAAGGCTGAAGAGGATAACAAGGAATATATATGCAAATGAAGCAGCACAGCAATAGTGTAGTGGTTAGAGGATCCGCCTAATGAATAGGCATTCCCAGTTCGAGTCCCACTGCAGCACATATCATTTTCCATGTGAAATCTGTATATGAACATAATTTTACATCTTTTTCCAGTATAACCTACATAATAACATTTAAATGTGAACTGGAGTACTGCATGAAATGCACATGTGACGTGTCAGTGTCATAATGAATAAGGCACTAGTAAGCAGGTGTAAGCATAAATAAGAAGTAGTAAGCATATATAAGCACTAGTAAGCATATTTAAGTGTGTTTGCATGGGGGTAAGCATTGCCTATACAGATTAAGCAAAGTAGAAGCTAACTGAATGTAAGAAACTGTAACTGGAGGTTAGCAGTGCTTACCATCACACAAACCATGCTAACCCGCTTACAACTGTTTTAAAGTGCCTTAATCACTTTGGATCCAACGGCCCATGTTCTGCCCAGCAACAAAATAAACTGCCTCTGCAAGGCTCAAACTCAGAACCCTGAGCACTATAGTCACAGCAGTTAACCACTAAGCCATCATAGCAATAGATATGTATGAGGTATCAGCAAACTAATTCTCACCACAGGAAAATCAAACCAAACATGTGAACTGAATCCATGTACAGTGTGATGCTGGATAACTTACCACAGAACATAAATATGTGAACTGGAGTACTGCAGTAAGCATAGATCTGAGGTGTGATTGTAATAAAGTGTAGAATTCCCCAGGTCCCCATACAGTGTATGTACACATGAATCATGGATACCAGACACATATATAACCTGAATTGAAAAATAAATCATTGCCAAAGGGCAAATATAGTGATAATTAACTATTAAGCAATGCTAACCACAGCACAGCTCAAGTTCGTAAGTGTAAGCAATGTGTAGCGGAGCCAATTCAATATGCCTAGTGGTACACCTCTTTAAGCAGTGCCAACCTTATGTAAGCAGGTGTGCCCATAGCTAAGCCTATTCAAAACCAGCCAATCATGGGAAAGTCCTGGAAAATGGCTGTATTTAAACCCCACAGGTGGGAATACTTCTCATTACTGGTTGTAGCTTCCTACTGCAGGCAGAAATGCTGGTGTGGGTGAAGCCACTCGATTTAGAGCATAGCGCTGGGGCATCCAGGAGTCAAAATTCATGGTATGGCTCCTGGTAAAACACCATGATCAGAGACTACTGCAGGGCCAGTACCAGGGCTTGCAGTACAAAATGGAGGCCTGGGACAGTCTTGCCAGTGACCTCACCAGCCCCACAGGTATCCCCTGGACTGGTGAGCAGGTCAGGCACCACCATGCTGACCTGAAGCGGCTGAGGGGGGATGTCCTGGAACAGTGGATCCAGATGTGTCGGCAGATGGCCAGTGCCCCAGTACTGAGTAAGTGCACATTCTACTAAGTAGTAAATAGTTGTCTAGCTTGTGTATAACTATGGATAGGTATGGCTAAATATCAGTGCATTTCCCTGACAGCTGCAGATGAGCGGG